>NC_064634.1:187824492-188127523 GCF_023864275.1 Schistocerca cancellata
TTCGTGAACCAAACTGCACTGCACTGCTAATTGAAGTCGCTACAGATATATCATAGCAACACATTAAACATCCAAGACGGTTTATTGCACTTTTGTACACACAAATTCTCTTGGAGGACCCAGTTCTATTCTATTTGAGGTCCCAGTTCTGTCACAGAGCATTATTATACATGGACTGCACAGAAACTGACTAGATTCACTGCCAATACCAAAAGAAAAGAATGATGCGCCAGCAGTGTATGAGAAAGATGCATCTCAGGCTACAACTCATGAGGAAGAACTTACATTATAAACAGTGTGTGAAGGATCATCTGCATGACAGCAGCAGAAGCAGCAGAGGAAAATGAAGAAAAACTAATACAACCATCAGTATCGGAAACAAAAGAGCAAAAGAGCCAACATTAGCATTAGATCTTCAGGCAGCTGCTGGGGCAGTTCCTGGACACATGCAAGAAGCATCACATCAGAATCAGACTGCTTGCTCTGACCCCCCCCCCCCCCCCCCCAACTCTCTCTCTCTCTCTCTCTCTCTCTGGGCCATTTTCAATGTAGTCTGTTTTAATTTTTACTTTTTATGTTTATACTGGCTGCTTTCTTTATATGTCTTTACAAGATATAACTTTATAAATTTAGAAAATTGTTCTACCATAACAAAAATGTAACTGTAATCACCTTTTGCCTTTGGAGGTTAACCAGAGAAGTCAGCTCTCACCAGTTCCATCTGTTCCTTTTTTTTCAGAATTAAGTTCCCTATATACTATATACATGTTTGGTTCTTGACTTTCACACACTGACATTTGTCATGAGTGGCTCATTTTTTCCTATCTCTTCTCATATGGATGTAAAAATGTAAATGTTTTGAATGTACATTAAGGTTCCACAGCACCCAAAACATTTGTGTACATACATTATCAGAATATCTTATACTTCTCTGACTTACATAACTTCCATGTATCATTTCGTGGACTATTTCTCCTAAATAACACTCTCTTGTGAACCTTATAGCATTGTGCGGTCTTGTCCTTTCCTTTCTTTCTCAAATAACTCTTTACAAGTCTGCAATTCTCATCATGGGATTGGTTTCTTCTTACATCATTACAAATTTTCCCAATTTCTTTTTCATCTCTAAATACTTTCATATACATGATTTTTAAATATTTTCCTCCTTCTCCACTGCTGTCTTCACCTTCACCCCCATGGTTGTTAATACAGAGCACCTGCAATAAGATTTTCCTTTCCTTTTACATATTTCACTGAATAATCAAACTGTTGTAAGAAAAGTGCCCATCTTTCTCAAATAACTCTTTACAAGTCTGCAATTCTCATCATGGGATTGGTTTCTTCTTACATCATTACAAATTTTCCCAATTTCTTTTTCATCTCTAAGTACTTTCATATACATGATTTTTAAATATTTTCCTCCTTCTCCACTGCTGTCTTCACCTTCACCCCCATGGTTGTTAATACAGAGCACCTGCAATAAGATTTTCCTTTCCTTTTACATATTTCACTGAATAATCAAACTGTTGTAAGAAAAGTGCCCATCTTTCTCAAATAACTCTTTACAAGTCTGCAATTCTCATCATGGGATTGGTTTCTTCTTACATCATTACAAATTTTCCCAATTTCTTTTTCATCTCTAAGTACTTTCATATACATGATTTTTAAATATTTTCCTCCTTCTCCACTGCTGTCTTCACCTTCACCCCCATGGTTGTTAATACAGAGCACCTGCAATAAGATTTTCCTTTCCTTTTACATATTTCACTGAATAATCAAACTGTTGTAAGAAAAGTGCCCATCTTTCTCAAATAACTCTTTACAAGTCTGCAATTCTCATCATGGGATTGGTTTCTTCTTACATCATTACAAATTTTCCCAATTTCTTTTTCATCTCTAAGTACTTTCATATACATGATTTTTAAATATTTTCCTCCTTCTCCACTGCTGTCTTCACCTTCACCCCCATGGTTGTTAATACAGAGCACCTGCAATAAGATTTTCCTTTCCTTTTACATATTTCACTGAATAATCAAACTGTTGTAAGAAAAGTGCCCATCTTTTGATCCTACATTGATACAATTTACATAATGTAGATAACTTAAACATTTATGATCAGAGTATACAGTGATTTTGTGCCCCAGTAAATAATTTCTAAATTTAGTAAAAGCCAATTGAATTGCCAAAAGTTCTTTTTCAAGGGCAGTGTAATTATTTTCATGTTGTGACAGTGTTCTGTTGGAAAAAGCTATGGAATGCTGCTCTACTTTACAACTACTTCTTTCTCTTGAAATAAATGAGTTCCCAGTTCTGTTTCACCACTATGAGTCACAAGACAAAATGGGAATGTGAGGTCAAACTTATATAAAATTTGGTTCCCAGAACTGTCTCTGTATCTCAAACAGAATTGTTTATTTGGTTTTAGTTTAAGCTGGCACTGGTAAGTCTTTACTCTCCCAAATTTCTTATTAAATACATCATAATATTTCCACAAAAATTTTCTTAAATCCTGTTTCTGTTTCTGGTCTAGTTTCCCTGCACCTTTTGCTTCAGCTTTCACAAAACTGTGGTACTGTTCATCATCTTCCCTTTCCTTAAGGCAATACTCCTCTTCTTCATAGCAGCCTCTCTCATCTGCATATTCCAGCCCCCTGGCTTTATTAATACTGTTTATGGAGTTCAATGTGATTAATTTTGTCTGGGAAGGAACCTCACTTCTAGGTTCTGTAAAAATTAATTCTTTGTTTGTCCAGTAGAATCCTACTTTTGCTTGTATAATACAACCCCTGACCATAACAATATTCTTTATCAACTCTGGAATCACCGAGCAACTTTGTTAAATGCTATGCAGTTAGTTCTAAATTGCAGTAATATTTGTTTATTCACAATTTTGCTGTATCTCCCAGTGGCTCCTCTTATTTTAATCCCTATCAGAGGTAATTCAACAAAATTTGAATTATATTTAATTCTATCCCTAGTTTTACAGACACCCCACAAGTTCAACTTTCAGAGCCAGTTAAATACTTACCTTCCCACAGTGCTTAATCAATTTCTAAAATTTTAGGTACCAGAATGCACCTCTTCAACCATTGTAACTCAGCCTCCCCCCTCCCCACCCCCTCTCATTTCCACCAGGGCATACAATAAAACTACAAGATTTCATACAAACTACACATACAACCATCTATCACTTCGGCAGTTACACTTTGCTCCCTAGCTCCACTTTGTACATATCAACAAAAGTCAGTAGTCATCCTGATTATGATGTCATGTTTTGAACTGCTTCAGGCCACAGTGTTCAAACGTTTCCATTGTAACATCTCAGTGAACTTATCTTAAGTATACTAAACACACACGTGCGAGTGCACACACACACATTCATTGATGCCAGTGCAGTGGCAAATTATAGGTTGCTATGCTTTAATATACATGTACTATTTTAGATAACTGGTGCCAACTCATTGCAGTGAGTTATAAAAAAAGTTCCTAGGAGATGCCGGAATGCTGTTCTGACATATTCTGGCCAAAATTAAGCCCTGACTTTGTATATCACAATCAGTTTTTTCTTAGCTTTATACACTAGATATTCCTCTATTTCTTCAAAACTCATAGCATTCACCTCACCTTTGTTTATGTGTGGTTCAGTTTTAGTTGCATAGCACCCAAATGCATATCAGATATTTCTAATTTGCTCAAATCATTTTTCATCTCTTCCCATAATTCTGGATGCAAAGTTTCACAAACGCTTTCTCAGGTATCTTTAATTGCACATTACAGCAATATTTTTACTATAAGGTTCCCAAACTACCCTCAGGATTTTATTATTTATACATTCTGCATGCTCTCTTTCATTTATACAAGTGCTTACTGTTTTACCGATACCAAATGGCAAAATTTCACATTTTTTAAACTTCCCAATCACAGTTTTGGCCTCCCTGAATATATTCATTACTATTCTTGTAACTATATTCCTCGATTGGATCTGCTTTAATTTCTACTTAAATCATACCACCTAATTCCTCAAAAAATTTATATGGATATGGTGTCTGTTCTTTCAGACATGTCTGAAATAACAGACACAACTGATGACCTGCAGCCATCTAGAACGAAAATAGAATTATATTAATACCTTTAGTTGCTGACGGGCATTGATATAAATCAACCGGGACAGGTGAAAATGTGTGCCCTGATCAGGACTCAAACCCAGGATCTCCTGATTACATGGCAGATGCTCTCTCCATCTGAGCCACTGAGGGCACAGAGGATAGTGCGACTGCTGGGACTATCTCGAGCACACCTCCCATGAGACACACATTCTCACCTTGTATGTCCACACAAGAAGCATTATACAACATGGTGGTGTTGCTGTCAGGTTTCCTCCGAGCCATAATCCATAGGTAGCAGTCTTCCACTGCAGTAGTATCCCTTGGACAGCCTGAGCAAGGCATGTCATTGACAGTTCCTGTCTCTCTCTGTACTCCTTCATGGCTGGACAACATCACTTTGGTTCACTCCGAGACTTACATTAAAATTAAGACTGATCAGTGGGAAGGTAACTGTTTGATTGATATAAGTAGCCTGATTTGTGGTTTATCTGAACACTTAGGGACAAGATCAAGCATAGTAAGAATTTCATGGAAATGTCCTTTGTAGGTGTAAAGATAAGAGGACCTACAGCTAAGCAAAGCAAATTGGTAAAATCTCAGGTACCGTTAACTTTTAGTGTAGAAGACAAGACCTTTGATCATGGAGCATAGTGATCCCTAGTCTGGAAGAAAATATACACTATATCTGGAGGTTAATACAACTTCTGGCATAAGAAGTCACCCCTCATTCTGCCAACGGCCTTCTCAAAGAGGGCGGAGGAGCGGATAGAGGTTCTGGGCACTCTCTTGTCCTTGGTGTGGGAAAATGCCCCTAAAGACAGAAGAATCAGCAATGATCAATGGCATGAGGATGCAGAAGGCACTGGAAACCACTACATTTAAGACATGTAATGTGTATCCACAGGACATGTGGCCTCTAATTGAAGAAGTGTCATGATGATCTCTCCATTGGCAAAAAATTCCGGAATAGTCCCCCATTTGGATCTCCGGAAGTGAACTGCCAAGATGGAGGTTACCATGAGAAAAAGATTGAATAATCAACGGCAGGTTAACGTTCTATGGGTTGGGGACTGGAATGTCAGAAGCTTGAATGTGGTAGGGAAACTAGAAAATCTGAAAAGGGAAATGCAAAGGCTCAATCCAGATCATTTATCAGTGAAGTGAAGTGGAAAGAAGACAAGGATTTCTGGTCAGATGAGCATAGGGTAATTCAACAGCAGAAGAAAATAGTATAATGGGTGTAGGATTCATTATGAATAGGAAGATACGGCAGAGAGTGTGTCACTGTGAAACAATCAGTGATAGGGTTTTTCTTATCAGAATCGACAGCAAACCAGCAACAACAATGATAGTTCAAAGTATCCATGCTACCATCGCAAGCTGAAGATGAAGAGATAGAGAAAATGTATGAGGATATTGAAAGGGTAATACAGTATGTAAATGGGGATGGAAATCTAACAGTCATGGAAGACTGGAATGCAGTTTTAGGGGAAGGAGTAGAAGAAAAGGTTACAGGAGAATGAGAGAGGAGAAAGGCTAATTGAGTTCTTTAGAAAGTTTCATCTATTAATAGTGAATACTCTGTTCAAGATTAACAAGAGGAGGAGGTATACTTGGAAAAGGCTGGGTGATACAGGAAGATTTTAGTTGGATTACATCATGATCAGACAGAGATTCCAAAATCAGATACAGGATTGTAAGGTGTACCCAGGAGCAGATATAGACTCAGATCACAATATAGTAGTGATGAAGAGTATGCTGAATTTTAAGACATTAGTCAGGAAGAATCAATATGCAAAGAAGTGGGATACATAAATACTAAGGAATGATGAAATATGCTTGAAGTTCTCTAAGGCTATAGATACAACAATAAGGAATAGCTCAGTAGGTAGTACAGTTGAAGAGGAATGGGCATCTCTAAAAACGGCCATCACTGAAGTTGGGAAAGAAAACATAGGTACAAAGAAGGTAACTATGAAGAAACCATGGGTAACAGAAGAAATACTTCAATTGATGAATGAAAGGAGGAAGTACAAAAATGTTCCAGGAAACTCAGGAATAGAGAAATACAAGTTCCTGAGGAATGAAATAAATAGGAAGTGCAGGCAAGCTAAGACAAAATGGCTGCAGGACAAATGTGAAGACATTGAAAAAAATCAATGATATGATTCGCTGATGACGTTGCTATCCTGAGTGAAAGTGATGAAGAATTACATGATCTACTGAATGGAATGAACAGTCTAATGAGTACAGAATAAGGATTGAGGGTAAACTGAAGAGAGATGAAGGTAACAAGAAGCAGTAGAAATGAGAACAGCTAGAAACTTAGCATCAGAATTGATTGTCACAAAGTAGATGAAGTTAAGGAATTCTGCTACCTAGGCAGTAAAATAACCAATGACAGACAGAGCAAGGAGGTCATCAAAAGCAGACTACCAATGGCAAAAAGGGCATTCCTGGCCAAGAGAAGTCTACTAATATCAAATATCAGCCTTATTTTGAGGAGGAAATTCCTGAGAGTGTACATCTGGAGTATAGCATTGTATGGTAGTGAAACATGGACTGTGGGTCCACCAGAACAGAAGAGAATTGAATTTGGGATGTGGCGCTACAGATGAATGTTGAAAACTAGGGGGACTGGTAAGGTAAGGAATGAGGAGGTTCTACACCAAATCGTATAGGAAAGTAATATGTGGAAAACACTGATAAGGAGAAGGGACACGATGATAGGACATCTGTTAAGACATGAGGGAATGACTTCCATGGTACAAGAGGGCAAAAACTGTAGAGGAAGACAGAGATTGGAATACAATGCAGCAAATAATCGAGGGCGTAGGTTGCAAGTGCTACTCTGAGATGAAGAGGTTAGCACAGGAGAGGAACGAGGAATTTGTGGCGGGCCGCATCAAACCAGTCAGAAGGCTGATGACAAAAAAGGAAAGAAAAACAGAAAAAAACCTGTTTTGAAATAGATTTGTGCTTTACAATTTGATACATATATGCCACGTGACTAAATGGGTAGATCCTTTCAATTTTGCAATGGGACAATGCCACTAAATATCTAGCAATAAATTTCTTCTTTTAGAATGCCATTAGTGTTAAATATTATTGTTGTTAATTCTCTTTCCTGTCTCAGACGTTATGTCTGGTTAAAAATGGAAAGTGACGCAGACCTTGATCAAGCTTGACTTCCTTTTTACTGTACGGTATATGTTACATTGCATTTAGGAACTTTCGGGTAATTGAACATGTATCAATAATTACAGATTTCTGTAGTTGTATATATATATATATATATATATATATATATATATATAAAAACAAAGATGATGTGACTTACCAAATGAAAGTGCTGGCAGGTCGACAGACACACAAACAAACACAAACATACACACAAAATCCAAGCTTTCACAACCAACGGTTGCCTCGTCAGGAAAGAGGGAAGGAGAAGGAAAGACAAAAGGATATGGGTTTTAAAGGAGAGGGTAAGGAGTCATTCCAATCCCGGGAGCGGAAAGACTTACCTTAGGGGGAAAAAAGGACAGGTATACACTCGCACACACACACATATCCATCCACACATACACAGACACAAGCAGACATTTGTAAAGGCAAAGAGTTTGGGCAGAGATGTCAGTCGGGACGGAAGTACAGAGGCAAAGATGATGTTGAAAGACAGGTGAGGTATGAGCGGCGGCAGATTGAAATTAGAAATTAGCGGAGATTGAGGCCTGGCGGATAGCGAGAAGAGAGGATATGCTGAAGGGCAAGTTCCCATCTCCGGAGTTCTGACAGGTTGGTGTTAGTGGGAAGTATCCAGATAACCCGGACGGTGTAACACTGTGCCAAGATGTGCTGGCCGTGCACCAAGGCATGTTTAGCCACAGGGTGATCCTCATTACCAACAAACACTGTCTGCCTGTGTCCATTCATGCGAATGGACAGTTTGTTGCTGGTCATTCCCACATAGAATGCATCACAGTGTAGGCAGGTCAGTTGGTAGATCACGTGGGTGCTTTCACACGTGGCTCTGCCTTTGATTGTGTACACCTTCCGGGTTACAGGACTGGAGTAGGTGGTGGTGGGAGGGTGCATGGGACAGGTTTTACACCGGGGGCGGTTACAAGGGTAGGAGCCAGAGGGTAGGGATGGTGGTTTGGGGATTCCATAGGGGTGAACCAAGAGGTTACGAAGGTTAGGTGGACGGCGGAAAGACACTCTTGGTGGAGTGGGGAGGATTTCATGAAGGATGGATCTCATTTCAGGGCAGGATTTGAGGAAGTTGTATCCCTGCTGGAGAGCCACATTCAGAATCTGATCCAGTCCCGGAAAGTATCCTGTCACAAGTGGGGCACTTTTGTGGTTCTTCTGTGGGAGGTTCTGGGTTTGAGAGGATGAGGAAGTGGCTCTGGTTATTTGCTTCTGTACCAGGTCGGGAGGGTAGTTGCGGGATGCGAAAGCTGTTGTCAGGTTGTTGGTGTAATGCCTCAGGGATTCCGGACTGGAGCAGATTCGTTTGCCACGAAGGCCTAGGCTGTAGGGAAGGGACCGTTTGATGTGGAATGGGTGGCAGCTGTCGTAATGGAGGTACTGTTGCTTGTTGGTGGGTTTGATGTGGACGGACGTGTGAAGCTGCCCATTGGACAGGTGAAGGTCAACATCAAGGAAAGTGGCATGGGATTTGGAGTAGGACCAGGTGAATCTGATGGAACCAAAGGAGTTGAGGTTGGAGAGGAAATTCTGGAGTTCTTCTTCACTGTGAGTCCAGATCATGAAGATGTCATCAATAAATCTGTACCAAACTTTGGGTTGGCAGGCCTGGGTAACCAAGAAGGCTTCCTCTTAGCGACCCATGAATAGGTTGGCGTACGAGGGGGCCATCCTGGTACCCATGGCTGTTCCCTTTAATTGTTGGTATGTCTGGTTTTCAAAAGTGAAGAAGTTGTGGGTCAGGATGAAGCTGGCTAAGGTAATGAGGAAAGAGGTTTTAGGTAGGGTGGCAGGTGATCGGCGTGAAAGGAAGTGCTCCATCGCAGTGTGTACCCGTCCTTTTTTCCCCCTAAGGTAAGTCTTTCCGCTCCCGGGACTGGAATGACTCCTTACCCTCTCCCTTAAAACCCACATCCTTTCGTCTTTCCCTCTCCTTCCCTCTTTCCTGATGAGGCAACAGTTTGTTGCGAAAGCTTGAATTTTGTGTGTATGTTTGTGTTCATTTGTGTGTCTGTCGACCTGCCAGCACTTTCATTTGGTAAGTCACATCATCTTTGTCTGGATGTAGCTGTATTGTGTTGATGTACTGGTGGATACTGTGTGGTATGACACCTGTAGTTGATAGTGTAATTGGTACAATGTCAACTTTATCCTAATGCCACATGTCCTTGACTTCCTCAGCCAGTTGGATGTATTTTTCAATTTTTTCTCCTGTTTTCTTCTGTATATTTGTTGTATTGGGTATGTATATTTCGATTAGTTGTGTTAATTTCTTCTTTTTATTGGTGAGTATGATGTCAGGTTTGTTATGTGGTGTTGTTTTATCTGTTATAATGCTTCTGTTCCAGTATCATTTGTATTCATCATTCTACAGTACATTTTGTGGTGCATTCTTGTATGTGGGAACATGTTGTTTTATTAGTTTATGTTGTATGGCAAGCTGTTGATGTATTATTTTTGCTACATTGTCATGTCTTCTGGGGTATTCTGTATTTGCTAGTATTGTACATCCACTTGTGATGTGGTATACTGTTTCTATTTGTTGTTTGCAAAGTCTGCATTTATCTGTTGTGGTATTGGAATCTTTAATAGTATGCTTGCTGTAATATCTGGTGTTTATTGTTTGATCCTGTATTGCAATCATGAATCCTTCTGTCTCACTGTATATATTGTCTTTTCTTAGCCATGCGTTGGATGCGTCTTGATCTATGTGTGGCTGTGTTAGATGATACGGGTGCTTACCATGTAGTGTTTTCTTTTTCCAATTTACTTTCTTTGTATCTGTTGATGTTATGTGATCTAAAGGGTTGTAGAAGTGGTTATGAAATTGCAATGATGTAGCCGATGTATTTATATGAGTGATTGCTTTGTGTATGTTGCTAGTTTCTGCTCGTTCTATAAAGAATTTTTTTAAATTGTCTACCTGTCCATAAGGTAGGTTTTTTATGTCGATAAATCCCCTTCCTCCTTCCTTTCTGCTTAATGTGAATCTTTCTGTTGCTGAATGTATGTGATGTATTCTATATTTGTGGCATTGTGATCGTGTAAGTGTATTGAGTGCTTCTAGGTCTGTGTTACTCCATTTCACTACTCCAAATGAGTAGGTCAATATTGGTATAGCATAAGTATTTATAGCTTTTGTCTTGTTTCTTGCTGTCAATTCTGTTTTCAGTATTTTTGTTAGTCTTTGTCTATATTTTCTTTTAGTTCTTCTTTAATATTGGTATTATCCATTCCTATTTTTTGTCTGTATCCTAGATATTTATAGGCATCTGTTTTTTCCATCACTTCTATGCAGTCGCTGTGGTGATCCCATATGTAATATTCTTGTTTAGTGTGTTTTCCCTTGACTATTTTATTTTTCTTATATTTGTCTGTTCCAAAAGCCATATTTATATCATTGCTGAATACTTCTGTTATCTTAAGTAATTGGTTGAGTTGTTGATTTGTTGCTGCCAGTAGTTTTAGATCATCCATGTATAGCAAATGTGTGATTCCAGTAATATTATAGCCATAATTTGTATTATTTAGCATGTTGGATAGTGGGTTCAGAGCAAGGCAGAACCAGAAAGGACTTAATGAGTCTCCTTGGTATATTCCACACTTAATCTGTATTGGCTGTGATGTGATATTATCTGAATTTGTTTGGATATTAAGTGTGGTTTTCCAATTTTTCATTACTATGTTTAGGAACTGTATTAATTTAGGATCTACTTTGTATATTTCCAGTATCTGTAGTAACCATGAGTGGGGTACACTATCAAAAGCTTTTTGGTAATCAATGTATGCGTAGTGCAGCGCCCTTTGTTTAGTTTTAGCTTGATATGTTACCTCTGTATCTATTATCAGTTGCTCTTTACATCCTCATACTCCTTTGCAGCAGTCTTTTTGTTCTTCATTTATAATTTTGTTCTGTGTTGTATGTGTCATTAATTTCTGTGTAATGACTGAAGTTAATATTTTGTAGATTGTTGGTAGGCATGTTATGGGGCAATATTTTGCTGGGTTTGCTGTGTCTGCCTGATCTTTAGGTTTCAGATAAGTTATTCCTTGTGTAAGTGTATCAGGGACTGTGTATGGGTCTGCAATGTAACTGTTAAATAATTTAGTTAGATGTGAATGTGTTGAGGTGAACTTCTTTAGTCAGAAATTTGCTATTTTATCACTTCCAGGGGCTTTCCAATTGTGCGTAGAATTAATGGCTCGGGTGACTTCATGTTGCAAAATTATAACTTCAGGCATTTGTGGTACATCTTGTATGAGTCTGTATCTGCTTGTATTCGCTGTGAATGTCTGTTATGTTGTACCGGGTTTGACCATACGTTGCTCCAGAAGTGTTCCATGTCTGTTATGTTTGGTGGATTGTCTATTTTAATGTGTGTGTTATCTATTGTCTGGTAAAATTTCTTTTGGTTTGTGTTGAATGTTTGGTTTTGTTTCCTTCTATTTTCACTTCTTTTGTATCTTCTAAGTCATTTGGCCAATGCTTGTCATTTCTGCTTTTTTCATCTAATTGCTCTATTGCTTCTTGTTGTGAGATTTTACCTAAACTTTTTTGTTTTTTGTCTGATATTTCATTTCTTATAAATTGTGTTAGCTGTCTGATGTCTTTTTCTCAGTTTTTCTATTCTGATCTGTAGCCTGTGTTGCAATGATGGTTTTGTGGGTTTCTTCTGTGTATTGGTTGGTTCTGATCTCTGCCTAGTGTGTATATTTAGTGTAGTGAGTGCTCCTACATAAACCTGTAGTTGTAACTCTCCCATAGTTGTATTTTCATTTATTTTGTTGTGTATGATTGTGTTGATAGTTTTTATTGTTGTTTCGACTTGTGGGTTATTTGGTGGTCTATGCAAGAATGGTCTAATGTCTGTATTTGTGTCTTCGTATTCTGTTCTGGTGGCTGTCTTAAGATTTCATTTTCATCTGATTGTTTAATTGATGCGTGTTGTTATTTGTTGGTTTGCTCTGGGATGTTTGAGTCCATTACTGTATTTTCTTCTTCTTCTGATGCACATTATCTTGTTCCAGTATTTGTTGTACTTGTTGTTTGATGTTTTCTAATTCTGACTGGGGTATCCTGTTATTTTTGATTATTATACGAATCTGATCAGCTAGTCGTTGTTCTGTTAAAAATTTTAATTCTGGGTATCTGGTAATAAATGTTGTGTATACTTGTGATCTGTATCCAGTTACATTGGTTCCTAAGTTTGTTGCTTCATAATAACAGAACATGAGTTGTCAGTTAACTTCATCTGACCATCTCATCCTCTGTCTTTGTTTTTCTTCTAGAGTGGTTGCAGGAAGCATATCCTGCAAAACACCTCTATTTTGATTTAAATCATTTGCCGTGTGGCTAGCAGTGTAGTTACCATTGTGGGCGGGCATAGGGTTCAAGCGTCGTCGCCGACCATGACAGCGCTTGTCCAAGGCTTCATTAGTTCTGTCCTGAACCAACTAATCACACTAAAAGAGGGGTTAGCCCTATTAGTGGTTTGTTCTTTTCGTTGCCTTTTACGACTGGTAGAACATACCAGAGGCCTATTCTTTTCCTGGGCCTCCATGGGGTTTATTATTATTATTATTATTATTATTATTATTATTATTATTGTGTACTCTGTAGAGAATAATTAAATTTAATTGTCATTAATTCTTTTATGAAAGTCATGGATGTTGTGCTAAACTGAGTGAAGACTAGGTTTATTCATGTGTACTGCAAATATTAGGAATAGTATCTTCAAGTTTCATATGTTTATGTGTATATATTACCTTACTGGATCATTTTTTCATTGTGTTTAACTCTGTTTATTAATGTACCATGTAGGTGAACACTTTTTAATCCATTGTGAAGTGAACCCTGCATACTTATTTTTTCAATATAGGAAGGAGAACCATATACAGTGTGTACCATGTACTACAACCACTGTAACTCAACCACTACCATGTCGATTAGCATCTGTTGTGTTCATAAGCATGAAATTCAATATGTATCCGCCAAAGACTGGAGGCGCATGCAAAATCACTTGGATACTTATTCCATTCTTCGTACTAATAGCAATATTATCAATAGCTTTGTATACTGTAAGGCACAAACACCTTCTCCTCCATAATAATATGGCATCACTAGTCTGTGTTAGTGCTGCTGAAAGTCCAGCTGCTCGATGACTGACACAGTCTTAAGAGAAACGTCACTTATATAGCATTTCCTTACTCAATCTGTTGTTGTTGTGGTCTTCAGTTCAGAGACTGGTTTGCTGCATCTCTCCATGCTACTCTATCCTGTGCAAGCTTCTTTATCTCCAAGTACCTACTGCAACCTACATCCTCCTGAATATGCTTAGTGTATTCATCTCTTGGTCTCCCTCTATGATTTTTACCCACCACACTGCCCTCCAATACTAAATTGGAGATCCCTTGATGCCTCCCTACCAAGTTATCCCTTCTTCTAGTCAAGTTGTGCCACAAATTCCTCTTCTCCCCAATTCTATTCAGTACCTCCTCATCAGTTACATGATCTACCCATCTAATCTTCAACATTCTTCTGTAGCACCACATTTCGAAAGCTTCTAATCTCTTCTTGTCTAAACTATTTATTGTCCATGTTTAACTTCCATAGATGGCTACACTCCATACAAATACTTACAGAAACAACTTCCTCACACTAAAATCTATACTTGATGTTAACCAATTTCTCTTCTTCAGAAATACTTTCCTTGCCATTGCCAGTCTACATTTTATATCCTCTCTTCTTTGACCATTATCAGTTATTTTGCTCCCCAAATAGCAAAACTCATCTGCTACGTTAAGTGTCTCATTTCCTAATCTGATTCCCTCAGCATCACCTGATTTAATTCTACTACATTCCATTATCCTCGTTTTGCTTTTGTTGATGTTCATCTTATATCCTCCTTTCATGACACTATCCATTCCATTCAACTGCTCTTCCAGGTCCTTTGCTCGGGCACTAAAGACTACACTGTTGAGCGCCCATAACACCATATCCACATCCACATCCCAGGTCCTTTGCTGTCTCTGACAGAATTACAATGTCATTGGTGAACCTCAAAGTTTTTATTTCATCTCCATGGATTTTAATTCCTACTCCAAATTTTTCTTTTCTTTCCTTTTCTGCTTTTTCAATATGCAGATTGAATAACACCGGGGATAGCCTGCAACCCTGTCTCACTCCCTT
The DNA here is from genome assembly GCF_023864275.1 of Schistocerca cancellata. Lineage (NCBI taxonomy): Eukaryota > Metazoa > Arthropoda > Insecta > Orthoptera > Acrididae > Schistocerca > Schistocerca cancellata. Next base: position 187,838,998 of record NC_064634.1, read on the forward strand.
TTCAATCACTGCTTCCCTTCTGTGCCCCTCAATTCTTATAACTGCCGTCTGTTTCTGTAAAACTGTAAATAGCCTTTCACTCCAAGTATTTGACCCCTGCCACCTTCAGAATCTGAAAGAGAATATTCTAGTCAACATTGTCAAAAGTTTTCTCTAAGTCAACAAATGCTAGAAATGTAGGTTTGCTTTTCCCTAATCTATCTTCTAAGATAAGTCATAGGGTCAGTATTGCATCACGTGTTCCAACATTTCTACAGAATCCAAACTGATTTTCCATTAGGTCAGCTTCTACCAGTTTTTCCATTAGTCTGTAAAGAATTTGTGTTAGTATTTTGCAGCTGTGACTTATGAAACTGATAGTTTGGTAATTTTTGCACCTGTCAACACCTGCTTTCTTTGGGGTTGGAATTATTATAATCTTCCTGAAGTCTGAGGGTATTTCACCTGTCTCATACATCTTCCTCACCAGATGGCAGAGTTTTGTCGAGGCTAGCTCTCCCACGGCTATTAGTAGTTCTAATGGAATATTGTCTACTCAAGGGGCCTTGTTTCGACTTAGGTCTTTCAGTGTTCTTTTAATCTTCATCTATTTCCTCTTCCATTTCCATAAAATTACCCTCAAGTACATCACCATTGTATAGACCCTCTATATACACCTTCCACCTTCCTGCTTTCCCTTCTTTGCTTTGAATTTGTTTTCCATCTGCACTCTTGATATTCATACAGGTTGTTCTCTTTTCTCCAAAGGTCTCTTTAATTTTCCTGTAGGCAGTGTCTATCTTACCCCTTGTGATATATGCCTCTACATCCTTACACAATTGTATTCCTTTTTGCCTGCTTCATCTACTGCATTCTTATGTTTTCTCCTTTCATCAATGAAATTCAATATCTCTTCTATTACCCAAGGATTTCTACAACCCCTCGTCTTTCTACCTACTTGATCCTCTGCTGCCTTCACTATTTCATCTATCAAAGCTACCCATTCTTCTTCTACTGTATTTCTTTCCCTCTTTCTTGTCAATCATTCCCTAATACTCTCTCTGAATCTCTCTACATACCCTGGTTCTTTCAGTTTATCCAGGTTCCATCTCCTTAAATTCCCAACTTTTTGCAGTATCTTCAGTTTTAATTTACAGTTCATAACCAATAGATTGTGGTCAGAGTCCAAATCTGCACCTGGAAATGTCTTACAATTTAAAACCTGGTTCCTAAATCTGTCTTACAATTATATAATCTATCTGAAACCTTCCAGTGTCTCCAGGCCTCTTCCACATATACAACCTTCTTTTATGATTCTTAAACCAAGTGTTAGCTATGATTAAGTTATGCACTGTGCAAAACTCTACCAGGCAATTTCCTCTTTCATTCCTTACCCTCATTCACCTACTAGTTTTCCTTCTCTCCCTTTTTCCACTATTGACTTCCAGTCCCCAATGACTATTAAATTTTTGTCTCCCTTCACTATCTGAATAATCACTTTTATCTCGTCATACATTTCCTCAATCTGTTTGTCATCTGCAGAGCTAGTGGGCATATAAACTTGTACTACTGTGGTAGGTGTGGGCTTTGTGTCTATGTTGGCTACAATAATGCGCTCACTGTGCTGTTCATAGTAGCTTACCCATGCCACTATTTTTTTCTCATTATTAAACGTACTCCTGCATTACCCCTGTTTGCTTTTGTATTTATAACCCTGTACTCACCTGACCAGAAATCTTGTTCCTCCTGCCACCAAACTTCACTAATTTCCACTATATCTAACTTTAACCCATCCATTTCCCTTTTTAAATTTTCTAACCTACCTGTCCCATTAAGGGACATTCCACACTCTGATCTGTAGAACACCAGTTTTGTTTATTCTAATAATGGTGTCCTCCTGATTAGTCCCCACCCAGAGATCCAAATGGGGAACTATTTTACCTCTGGAATATTTACCCAAGAGGACGCTACCATCATTTAACCATACAGTAAAGCTGCATGCCCTCGGGAAAAATTAGAGCTGTAGTTTCCCCTTGCTTTCAGACGTTCACAGTACCAGCACAGCAAGGCCGTTTTGGTTAATGTTACAAGGCCAGATCAGTCAATCATCCAGACTGTTGCCCCTGCAACTACCGAAAAGGCTGCTGCCCCTTTTCAGGAGCCACACATTTGTCTGGCCTCTCAACAGATACCCCTCCGTTGTGGTTGTATCTACGGTACAGCTATCTGTATCGCTGAGGCACACAAGCCTCCCAATCAATGGCAAGGTCTACTTAAGTATTGCAGATATCAAATATATATCAGTTTCTGGACTCGGGATTGGTCATTTACCATGACACAATAGGTTTCTTATTTTGCTGTGTGTATGATCTTTAATAAAGTTATTTTTAATGTTTTTCATTTTTAATCAAAATAATCTCACAGGATATAAGGAAGGGATAAGTGCTTTATATCAATTTCTTTGATAATGTGTCACATCACCAACGACTTTAATCTTGCTGCAATTGAGAGCTCCTTTAAGCCATACAGACACAGACTCTGACTCATTTATTTTACAATGATTCCTCATCCTGAGAACCAATGGCATTGTAGACATATAGTAACATGTACCAATGTCTCTGTTATACACCTCACAAATCTGAAACAATCTCTCGACTGGTAAAAGTCTCAAGGCCAGCTACAGTGTCTACTTTAGCACCACATACTACAGCCACTGTAACCCAACCATTACCATGTCAATTAGTGTCTGCATTCATAAGCGTGATATTCAATATGCATCTGCAAAGGCTATAACAGAGACATTGGTACATCTTACTATACGTCTACAATGCCATTGGTTCTTAGCATGAGAAATCATCGTAAAACAAAGGAGTCAGAGTCTGTGTCCATATGGCTTAAAGGAGCTCTTAATTGTAGCAAGATTAAAGTTGTTGGTGATGTTACACATTACTACAGAAACTGAAATAAACTAGCTATCATTTCCTTATCTCCTGTCATATTTTAAGCAAAACAGTCTACACATTGATCTTGCCAAAAGCCAAGAAGTTACTGATGGGAAATCTAGGGAGGAAACTGAACAATCCATTCCCACACTATGTATGGCAGCACCCTTGCTAGTCCAGTCGGCTTACAAGACATCATAGATGCTGGGTGATGTACTCAAGTGTCTGTCAACTACATCAGTCTTGTGACTGAAATTTGTAAATTGTTAGCCAAGAAATTATCCTATATGAAGAATTTGTGGAACTATTTCTTTAGAAAAGTAGTCACTATGGAAAGTGCTATTGAACATATTCCCCCACCCAAGTAGGGGAATTAACTTCTTGATACATTATCTAACTATAAATAATGTGATGATTTGTTATGTTCAGTACAGAAATTTGAAAACTTAAAAAGTTCAAGAGTACATTCTATGAACCATGTTGTAAATAATTATGAGAACCTGATAAAATTAAGCACTGTTAAGTTACTAGTCATACATTTCAATGAGTTTTCTTATCTCAGCATTCAGTAAATACTTTTTTTATCAGTTGTAAATTAACTTTCTAGGCTTCTATGTAAGTGGGTTAGTTTGAATGAACAATTAGCAAATAATGTGGAAGATATCTACGTTTGTGATCATAAATCAAGTATAGACTGTATAATAAGATTATGCATTTCTGATTTCACAGACTGATTTTGGTCCTCAAGTTACTCGATTATGTTATCATTCAAAGCTAATTATGACTCTGTTTACCTGTATTTATCCTGAGTGCTGCAATATTGTATCTGATTGGAACTCGAGTTGTGAGCAGACTCTTGTGGTTTTGACTGGGTTTTGGGTACCCCTGGTCATCGGTGACTTTGTGTGCGTACTCAAGGAGAGTGTAAAACTATTGATTGAGGCTAGATGTTTCCTCTAATAATTCTTTACATTTGATTGAACTTATTGGTACATGAGTATGAAGTTTATTCATTTTGTTGTGTTGAAACATTTCTGCTGCTGTGTACCCAGTGTGGTTTGGATTTGTGGGTTGGTCTCCACATCGTAAGCATAGGCCCTAATATTTTTTTATTATTTTCTCCTTTCATGAGTCAACATATCCTTACATGCTCTGTTCTATGTGGCTGATTGATTCTGTGCTATACTCATACCTGTGATTGAGTATATTCTTCTGGTCTGTAAACATCATTGTGAGTTTTTCAAATTGGCTCACTCGCCATACACTTAGACTCTAAATTCTTTTTCCTCTTTTTTAATGATCTTTAAGATGCAACTTTATAGATGTAAACTTGCAATTTCTAATTCTAGTAATTTACATTGCCTCTGCACTTCTCTCTATAGTTTAGTGTTGTAATGTTGTGGTTTTGCCATTTATATCATTTATCTTGAGACAGAATGTTCCAAAGATCTGAATATCTGAATGCCGTTTCTTCATATATATATAGGTTATGACTTGGATAACAGACACTTTTCTTATGTTTTTTTGTAATATGTTATGTATCAGATACTTCTATACATCTGTATTCTATCTTTTGGCATCATTTTGTACACTGTTTGCCAAACCTTATAGTCTGTCACAAAATATTATAAATACATTGTTTCCATATTATGTGAGGGTGATATTGTAATGGGACATCCCCCTATATCATTACCTTTCCTCAACAGTAGTAGTAGGTACAAGCAACATTTTTCAAATTTTGGACAGGTCAGTATTATCTCAGCTGCTTTTCTGAAGCATAATTTTATATGCAATATATTATACTTCAAGCTAAAATTTATGATTAGGAATTATTATTTTGGATGTTATAATCAATGAATACTAGTTCTGAATGTACAGCTAAATTTATTTTTTAGGAACATTTGAAATTACAAATTATTTGGCACACTTAAATTTTCTGTTACTAGTTACAAAATCTACTACTGTTTATTATGTTTATTTCTGGATTCATTTATGAAACAATAATCAAAACTAATAGAAATTCACTTGTGAAGAAAATTTTAAACCCTTTGGAATATTGTTATTACTGCAGAGTGAAGTAGTAGTAAGCATGTCTCAGATGTGATCAGATGCATTTTTGTATCTTGGGCAAACAATGTAATTTTGGTTTGTTAATGTGAAAATTCAAAAAATAAATTAATGTAAAAACAAAAATTCTGCAACAACTTCAAAATTATGTTGATCAGTTCAAGCATGAGGATTAAAAATATGAGAAATTCAGCTTCAAGAATCATACCCCTAGACAAGAAGAACTGAAGTCAACTCTGCAAGAAAAGATAAGTAAACTAAAAAGTAATTGTAATCTTACTCCTCCTGAATCTTCAGAAAAGATTTTGCTCCAATAGCTGCAACTGGGAAGGCAGGGGAGACTACAAGTTGATAGAAGCCTTCGATTCACTCAGTGGTATTACTTATAAACAGAATTTTCTTGGGTTCTCAGCAGCATCTTTCACTAAACTATGATGTGGAAGTAGTTGTATGCTTTGCGCATTTAACTTCTTACTGACATATGCATTTCCACTAACTTTTCCTGTCATCATTTGCTCATTCTTTTTCGAACGGAAAGTGCAAAAATCTCTGCTTCCTCAGAATTTTCTGAATTTTATTGCTGAACCACAGAGGGTCTTTTCCATCTTTAATCCTCTTACATAACATATACATCTCCAAAGCATGATTTACAATAGCCCATAATTTGCCTTCGTGCATCACATTGGAATTAAATTATGCCTCAGTGGTATGCTAAAACTGCTCATCTGCTCTTTCTAGCATTAACCCCCCCTCCCCCCCCCCCCTCCAGCCTTCTTAATGGATTTAGTAACCATTATAACTCTAATAACATTATGATCGCTAATCCCTGTCTCTATATTGACTCTGTTAATAAGATCACACATGCTTGTAGTTTCAAGGTATAAAATATTTACACTTAATGTGGGTAGCCTAACTAGTTGTTCAAGGTAGTTTTCAAAAAACATGTTCAAAAGTACTTGCAATGAAGCACTGCAATGGACCTATAAATGTCCTAGTCTATACGCAGCAGATTAAGGTTGCCTCCAACTAATATTGAATCATCCGGGTATTTCTACACTGCTGAGCATAGATAGTCTTTGAATGATTCCAGTTTTTGTACACTTTACTCTCATTCCTATTTATGTCATTCCACTGTGATTCTCTTCAGTTATCGCTTCCCTGGTAACTGTTTCTGTAATTTCTTCCTTCTCTCCTCCTATAATTCCACATGTTACTATAATAATGATTCCACCCCCCACACTGACACCCACAACATCTATTCTGAGTAAAATTACATCTGTCATACCTTTCTAATCCTTTTTAATGCATCTATTTGTGTAAGTTCATCAAATGGTCTGTCTGAGTGGATTAATTTTCTTCATTGTTTCTCATAAAATTCGTAAATGCAGTCATTCCTCTTCTTGTAACATAATCCATTTAAAAATTCACTTTTAATCCTTGCGTGTTCACTTTCTGCCCAGAATTTATTCAGAATTTTTGTTCCTTCAAAATCACAGCATGATGTGTCCATATTAGTGTACTGGTAAGCCAATGAAAGTGTTTCTCCATCCAAAACTTTTTTTACAAATTTTATGTCAGTTAAATCAGCTGTACCAGCAAAAGAACTATCATGAAGTGTTGTAAATCATAACTATATGAAGTTTATTATCACCAGGGAAACATTTACAGGGACATTAGCCTATATCCCAGTAAAATTACTAATGAAACTCCTAGTAGCAAAATTCTCTTACAATTTAGTGAGTTTTTTTACAAACATTACCAACATTACTATTAGATGCATCCACATTGCTTGTTACAACTTTCTCTACCTCTACAACTTTGCCATTAATTATGGAAATCTGATTACCTGTTTCCACCTCTAATTTACCAATTTTCATTGAAGAGTCCATATTTTGACACATATTTGATCTCAAAACATTACTCTCTTGTTTTATTACATTGTGAACAATTTTGATGTTCTTATCAGCTGTGTCTGTAAAATTTGATGTGACCTTCATGATTTCAGTCTCTATTGGACTAATCTACACATTGATTTGTTTATGCTCTGACTCTACAATCAGTTTCTGTTTGGCAACATGTTTTTTATCTCCATAAACTGTGCACAATTATTTAGAATTTTATTCCTCAACTCTTTCACTCCATTATTCAAAGCAACTATCCTACTACCCATTAACTGTTCTAAACTGTTGTGTAGTTCTATTCTTGTTTATTCTAAATTGTTATTTGGTTCCCTTTTTGTTTGATCTAAGCTTCTATTTAGTTTCCCCCAAAACTTACCAAGGTTAGAGCAAAGTATACAAAGAAGCCATGGATTACTCGAGGAATAGGGGTATCTTGTAAAACAAAAAGAAAACTGTATCTGTCAATCTGAAACATTTCCAATGTTGATGCTATAGCACATTATAAGAAATACTGCAAAATATTAAAGACTGTAATACGGATGTCAAAGCAAATATATTACAAGGAAAAGATAGTCATATCAGATAACAAAATAAAGACAATATGGGATATAGTGAAGAAGAAGACCGCTAGAACCAGACATGAAGAGGAACAAATAGCATTAAGAGTGAATGATACATTGCTGACAGATGTATATAGTGTTGCAGAACTTTTTCACCAACATTTTATAACTGTTACTGAAAAGATGTGGTTGTCAGGTTCGGTAGATGCTGCTATGGAGTACCTCAGACCAGACATTTCAAGTAACTTCCATAATATGAATTTGACCCTCACTACCCCAACAGAAATAATGTCCATCATAAAATCTTTAAAATCAAAAACATCTAGTGGGTATGATGAAATATCAACAAAGTTAATCAAAGAATGTGATTCTGATCTAAGTAACATATTAAGCTATCTGTGTAACCAGTCGTTTATCAGTGGAATATTCCCTGAATGGCTGAAATATGCTGAAGTTAAGCCACTGTTTAAGAAGGGAGATAAAGAAATAGCATCAAATTTCCGTCCAATTTCACTGTTGCCAGCATTCTCAAAAATTTTCAAAAAAGTAATGTACAGTCGGCTTTATAACCGTCTTATCTCAAATAACATACTGTCAAAGTCACAGTTTGGATTTCTAAAAGTTTCTGATATTGAGAAGGCTATCTACAATTACAGTGAAAATGTGCTTAATTCATTCGACAAAAAATTGCAGGCAACTGGTATATTTTGTGATCTGTCAAAGGCATTTGACTGTGTAAATCAAAATATCCTTTTAAGTAAATTAGAATATTATAGTGTAACAGGAAATGCTGCAAAATGGTTCAAATATTATATCTCTGGCAGGAAACAAAGGGTGTTATTAGGAAAGAGACATGTATCAAGCTATCGGGCATCATCCAACTGGGAACTAATTACATGTGGGGTCCCACAAGGTTCCATTTTGGGGCCTTTACTTTTTCTTGTTTATATCAATGACCTTTCATCAGTAACATTACCAGATGCCAAGTTCGTTTTGTTTGCCGATGATACAAACATTACAATAAATAGCAAATAAGTGTAGTCTTAGAAAGATCAGCCAATAAAATATTTGTGGACATTAATCACTGGTTCCTAGCTAATTCTTTGTCATTAAACTTTGAAAAAACACACTACATGCAGTTCAGAACTTGTAAGGGGTGTCCCACGAGTATATGTCTAACATACGATGACAAGAGGATAGAAGAAGTGGACAGTGTTAAATTCTTGGGATTACAGCTTGATAATAAATTCAACTGGGAGGAGCACACCACAGAACTGATGAAGCATCTTAACAAATCTCTGTTTGCAATGCAAATTTTGTCAGACATGGGGGATATAAAAATGAAAAAGCTGGCATACTATGCTTACTTTCATTCCATAATGTCATATGGGATTATTTTTTGGGGTAATTCATCAAGCCAAGCTAAAGTTTTCTAGGCGCAAAAACTTGCAGTAAGAGTTACATGTGGTGTGAACTCAAGAACATCTTGCAGAAGCCTGTTTAGGGAACTAGGGGTACTAACTACTGCTTCCCAATATATTTAATCCTTAATGAAATTTGTCATTAAAAATACATCACTTTTTCAAACCAACAGCTCAATTCATGGAATCAATACTAGAAATAAGAATAATCTTCACAAGGATTTAAAGTCACTTAGTCTTGTACAAAAAGATGTGCATTATTCAGGAACACACATTTTCAATAACTTGCCAGCAGCCATAAAAAGCTTAACAACCAATGAAATTCAGTTTAAGAGAAGCCTAAAGGATTTATTGGTGGCCAACTCCTTCTACTCCATTGATGAATTTCTCAGTAAAACCAACTGATTTGTATATAAGTGCAATATAACTTCTGCACAATTTCAGTGCAGTAATGTGTTCATTGAAAATGTGTGTGTGTGTGTGTGTGTGTGTGTGTGTGTGTGGTGTGTGTGTGTGTGTGTGTGTGTAAGTAAGTACAATCTAACTTCTGCACCATTTCAGTGCAGTAATGTGTTCATTGTAAATAAGTATTATAGTAGTTCTATTACATGTTTATTACCTTATAAATAAATAAAAAAAATTTTATTCTAAATTCAGTACATTAGTATTTGTAAAATGACTCTTTCATATAGTGTTCATTAAAAAATGACCATCATTCCACTTGGGACCTGTGGAATGGTACATTAGCTTATTTGTTTTACTTGTAAATATTTGTCATGTATTGTTATTTTTCTGACATGTTCCACATCCTGGAGGACCTCCTCACTACAGATCAATTGGAATGAAAGTAAATCTAATCCAATCTAATCAGTTTTTGATGCTTTCAGTTCTTCCACCCAAATATATATAAAGTTCTACATTGTTATCCAAAACTGTTTCATTGTTGGACAATAGCTAACTAATTAGTCTTGGCTTTCCATTTTTGACAATGTTAGCTAATAGAACAATACTAATAAAAAATCTTTCATGTGGCCAAATCACTGTCATACCAACTGCACAGAAAGAATGAAATACTTAGCTATTTGGTGTCCATGATGACAATTTGCTGCTTAATGTATCAAATGAAGTTGTCTTATTTGAAGAACATGATGATTACAGCAAAGAACTGCTTTCAAAATTTCTTTATTTAACAATCAGATGCTGTTCACAGACCATTCTCAAGTTCATAAAATAATTTTCAGCGGCATAATGGGTGATATAAAATCATTGGTGTCAGATAATAAATTCCACAATTTCATCACCATTTTCACATGACAATGTATTACATCATCAAACATTAACTCTGCCAGACAGTGCACTTATTCATGTTGCATCAACAACCAGTATAATTACTAGAAACAGAGACATTCTCCATATGTATGTAATGATTAGTAGTATGCATAATGCCTCTGTTTCAATCCTAACTGTTGATGTACCATGTATGGAGCACTGTCTGGCACAGTTTATGGTTGACGATGTAATTTATATTACCATGTGTCAACAGTGACAAATTCATGGATTATGTTATCTGATACCAATGATTTTACATCACCTTATCTGATTTTATAAATGCTTTTATGTACGCGATGATGGTCTGTGAACTGAAACTAATTACTAAATAAAGAAATTTTTCAGCATCTCTTGGTAGTAGTCATGACATTCCTCAAATATTTATGAGCTTTGAGATGCCACCTTTGGAAAGTTATCTTAATGTGTGAATTAAATGCCATTAAAAAAATCATTTGTATGAATGAAAGTGGCTGTGCAGTTCTTTCTGTGCAGAGAGAGCAATAGAATACTTTGATATCTCCAGTTTCTTCTACGGCCCATGTGCTCCTAGGTTCACACCATATGCTTCAGCTACTGACAGGTGTGCCTAATTTATAACAACATTGGAATCCATGGGGAGATTTAAATTCTGCTTCTAAAGTTTTTTAAAAGTTGATATACAGAGAATTATGTTTTCCTAATTTGTTGTTGTAACACTTGACATAATTCCATTGCATCACTTTTTATAGTACCTATGATGGTAAGACAATAATCTGCTCAAAAAGATGAACATGAAACTCAAAGATAATGTTAACATGTGCCTGAAATATAAACAAGAAACATAAACTGCAGAAAGATCTGTTACCATGTCCACAATGAGGCATTTCTTCCCAATGTGCTTGTACCCCTTACCAATTGCATATGTGATGTTCACACAACTGAAGTTCATCAGAGTAGAAAAGTGGAAATACCCAGAAAGACCATTTTCTTTGCAGATTTTATTTTTTAAAACATTTATGAGAAATCAAGTAGTTTGCTTCTTAAATGTTTATATGATTAATGGTGAAAAATGAAAAAAACTAAAATACAGAGAAGCTTTATACATGCAACTTCATCCATTGCAGATCTTCTTTCTGTGGTCATTCAAGAATGGGAACAAAAAGCTGCGCTGCAACTGAAAGTGGATGAGGATATGGCAGATCATACTAGGCAACGCTGTGAGTTACTAGCTAAAATGACAGCTGTCCCATCACCACCAAAAACACCATCTTCTGGTAAAGGATCAAAGTCAGCTCCTGACCCTCAAGTAGACCAGCCTAACTACGTCAAGATGCTCCAGGAGATGCCTCCAGTAAAAACAGCATCACAGCGTTTCCAGGAAGCTGAAGGTTAGTTGCAGAACAGTTGTACATGAGATTGTCATATACTCCACACGTTTCCAATACAGGAACTTACAGTTCACAAAATACTTATATGGTGTAACCCTACATAATTTTTAAAGAAAGATAGTTTATGTGTCAGAAAAAAAGCATTGCTTAATTTATTCAGTGTTTTTGTATGTAAATGCAGCTTGTTGATTTATGTTCAAGAAGTAATTTTCAAGTAAAAAGAATTTTTGTTTGATGAGAAGAACAAGTCAGCTCTTATAAATGTTTTATGTAAACCACGTTTCCTTATAAGAATAGCCATTCGCATAAGTAGTTATTCTTTTATATGTCAGGCCTGGAAGATAAAAAAGTGTCAAAGAGAGCAACTTTCTCACTGATTAAAGGTCTCTGTACATAAAATAAAATAAAAAAAAAAAAACAATGGCAGCCACTCACCTGTAGATGAGTAAATGGTTTCACATGGACACATGTAACAGCTCAGAGAATTGTACTAGTTTTTGAGCTTTCATTTCAATGGGTTAACATGTGAAGCTTTCAACAGCAGTTGTAAAAAGAGGATAATCAACAGAAACAATAATGAACTTATGGCATGGAGCATGAGAAGGGAATGGGTATGGTAGAAAGAGTTGGAGATGGGAGTCAGTGGTCTTGTAAATAAGAAGAGTGGATATCTGTGAGTATAATGTTTGGATGGTGAAGGAATAGAGTGGAAGATAACAGCGGAGGAAAGAGTGACCGAAAAGATGTGAGAAAGGGTTGTGTAAGTTCAGGCAAGGGGCATTTCAAGAGCAGTAGATCTGTTACAGGCACATTTTCTGTCTATATACCTCAGAAAAGCTGGAGCAGTGGGTGATGGGGCAGGGATTAATGCTTATGACTTAGATGATGAAACAGGTCTTGCTGTTATTGATGTTGCAGTTTGCGGCATTTTCAGTAATTGTAATTGGGTGTTCAAGATTTAGGTTATCAATATTTCAGCAGAGGTAATTCATATAGGCAGTCATCTGTTAGTTTGTCACACTCACATACAATATGCGCAATAATTGCAGCATAAATGGTATACACTGTGGCTACTTTCGTATATGCCCATATCTTGAAATTAATAGAAAATGGCTATGGCTGGACTGTGGTGGTGAATTTAGGATTGGTGTATGTGACAGGTTTTACATCTGGTTTACCCAAAGATGTATGGCCTGTGACATGCTTGATTGTGATAAAGATTTGTTTGGTGATGGATATGGATAATTTCTGGGTTGTGTTGTGGTGTAATACCACTTTGAGAGATGAGAGTAGGCTGTGTCCAGTGAAAGGATCCTGGATAATGAGAGCATCTGGTGTCCGCAATGGGTCATGTGAATGTGGAGAAGATTATATATGGCAGGTGATCCACACCATAACCGAATACTGCCGTAACTTACATGGCAGGTCAAGTATAGAAATCTTGAGAAATCAGCAATAGCAGAACATGGCCTTACGGCAGGACACAAGATCAACATGGAGAAAACAAAGGTCCACACCCACACATTGTCCAACTGGGGTTCCATATGAAAGAAGCAGTAGAAATTTGCATGTGCAGTAACAATTTTAACAGGGAGAGAGGTTTCAAACTGAGTTGTGCCTGGAGACCAGCCCTGAGAGGAAGTGTCTTCAAAAAAATGCAACCAAAAATCATAATTCCTTAGGGGATATGTGATACTGGGAATGGACACCATTCCCCTTCCGCCCCTAAGTCACGTCCTTATCGGGAAGGGATGATATACACTATGTGATCAATAGTATCCAGACACCCTCAAAACAATACATTTCTCATATTTGGTGCATTGTACTGCCACCTACTGCCAGGTATTCCATATTAGTGACCTCATTAGTCATTAGACATTGTGAGAGAGCAGAATGCTGCACTCCGCAGAAATCACGGACTTTGAATGTGGTCAGGTATTTGGGTGTCACTTGTGTCAAACGTCTGTACACAGGATTTCCACATTCCTAAGCATCCCTAAGTCCACTGTTTCCAATGTGATAGTCAAGTGGAAACATGAAGGGACATGTACAGAACAAAAGCATACAGGCTGACCTCATCTGTTGACTCACAGAGACTGCCGACAGTTGCAGAAGATCGTAATGTGTAATAGGCAGACATCTACCCAGACTATCACACAGGAATTCCAAACTGCATCAGGATCCACTGCAAGTACTATTACAGTTAGGTGGGAGGTGTGAAAATGTGGATTTCATGGTCAAGCAGCTGCCCATAAGCCACACATCAAGCCGGTAAATGACAAACGAGGCCTCACCTGGTGTAAGGAGCATAAATGTTGGACGATTGAACAGTGGAAAAATGATGTGGAGTGACGAATCCTGATACACAATGTGGCGATCCGATGGCGGGGTGTGGGTATGGCGAATGCCCAATGAACGTCATCTGCTAGTGTGTGTAGTGTCAACAGTAAAATTTGGAGGTGGTGGTGTTATGGTGTGGTCATGTTTTCATGGAGGGGGCTTGGACCCCTTGTTGTTTTGTGTGGCACTATCACAGCACAGGCCTACACTGATGTTTTAAGCACCTTGTTGCTTCCCACTGCTGAAGAGCAACTCAGGGATGGCAACTGCATCTTTCAACATGATTGAGCACTTGTTCATAATGCACGGTCTGTGGTGGAGTGGTTACATGACAATAACATCCCTGTAAGGGACTGGCCTGCACTGAGTCCTGACCTGAATCCTCTAGAACACCTTTGGGATGTTTTGGAACACTGACTTCATGCCAGGACTCACCGACCAACATCGATACTTCTCCTCAGTTCCATTCCCCACTGCCTGTAGACAGGCATCTCCTGATGAAAAAGATCATGCTAATCTCCGAAATTCACATTTTAAGAATATTTTATACATTTACCTCATTTATTGACATGGCAGGAGGTAGACAAAGCTGTGGAGAATGGTGTGGTTTATCTACTTAAAGCCTATGTGATAACAGTTAATAAGGGGAGTACTGGTTGATGCCGTTCCACTTTTTTTTCGTGCTGAAAGAAGAAATGCCATGGGAAATTGGTTTTTGGTATGTCCAAGAATATTTGTCTTTCATATTTTGACAACTGCTCCTTACCACTGCAAATGGTATGGTTACAGGGACCAGGCTTTAGCTGACAGCAATTCAAATGAAGTAACTATTGATGACAGGATAGATATTTTTATAAAATCACCAAAGAGATGGTTATCAATATGCATAAGTGTAGTTCATTGAGTTGAGAAGGACCAGGCAAAACTAATTTGGAAGTAGGTGTACAGATTCTGAAGAAAAGAGCAGAAGCTGTTTTTGCCATGTATGTGGAATATAAGCAGGTTTTAGTAACTAGGTGCCAAGCAAGTACCCATGGCACTTCCACAGATCTTTTTGTACATATTTTTCTTTATGAATATCTCCAGACAATTGTGTGCACTCACCCTCTATACATCCAAGGCAATAATCAGTTGCTCCATCATTATTCCACACTTTCCTTTACATTACTGTCAGATTCTTTGATTATTAGTTCAGGGCTATCTCACTGTAGACCAATATTCCTTATGCTCATAGCATTCAACACTACTTTTCCCATTCTCCTCACACAAAACCTGCCCTCTCTTTCCAAATGCTTTTGGCCTGTCACATATTGACACGGTTCTTTTAAAGCTCAAATGAAGAAACAAATCTGTGGAGTGGACGTGCACACCAGCCTGTGTCAATCAGTTTATGGGCTACCTTGTAGATTGTTGTAGAACCCATCCCATCCAACCACTGTGCTGAACCTCTCATCTGGTTTGCTCATGACATATTAGTGATCTTGACCCATGACAATTACAACCTCTGCTTTTTTCGTTAAGTAGCACAATATCTACTCCCAAATCTGATTTACCTTATGCTTAGCAAATTACCACTTATCTCCTTTGATGTTGATTTCCAGTGCCATAATAACCTCTGTTCATATCAAGTGCACCAGTCCTCAACAAAACAACCATTTTGAAAGCTGTCACCTGTTCCACATCAACCCCCCCCTCTCCCTGTAGGACATATCAGTGCTGTACCTTACCAGTTCCTGTACAGACAGACAAATCTTTCCTAACTTCCTTAGAAACAGATTTCATGTGCCATTTCTTCCTATGATAGCAACAAATGAATAACAACAGCAAACCAGGCACTGAACAGTATCTTCTTGCAAAAGTCAACCAACACTTTAACTGTCTCTCGTCATGCCCTGCAATGGATATCCAATCCAAGATCTCACCCTCACTTCCCAGTGTTTTACTCGATCACACACCTATTCACTGAACATATTGTAAACAATAATATTGAATACTTCAATATTGATTCTTTGGATCATCTCCCATCTCATTTACCACCTCCTCCCCCATTCTATAAGTAAATCTTGTGTGCTTCACATGTGGAAACTATCCCTCCAGCTGCTCTTCAATTCTTGCAAACCTCATCGTGTCATGGCAAGTCCTCATCCTCGGCTAAACATTCCTATTCCCTTGGCCTCACTCTTTCCTCTCCTGTTGTTATACACCACACTGCCTACTGTTGCAATAAAGCTACAACCTTCAGTATTGTGTTATCATAATAATCCTTATTTTGCCACCAGGCTCTTCCTCTAGTACCTCATAATTCTCCTCTACTGTCTCTTAGCTCTGCATGCCTCCCTTTCTCAGTTACTCCAACCTTTCATCTTCCCTTAAATCCCTCAGTCAATCACCTGTCTGACCAGGAAACTATTCATAAATAGTGCAGCACATGAGCAATGGTGTTGTGTGTGTGTGTGTGTGTGTGTGTGTGTAGAGAGAGAGAGAGAGAGAGAGAGAGAGAGAGAGAGAGAGAGAGAAAGGATGTCTATGTCGAACCGCTTAATCACATGTAGCTGACTGATTGTCTTTCCTCATATTTCTTCATGGTATACACTAAAGAGTTATGAATATGCAAACATGTGAAGATATAACACTGAAATAAGATAAATTCAGTAATACACTATCCAGGTGTTGGCACAAAATTGTGAGTCACGACATGACAAACAAAACCATGCACAAATCCAAAGGACAAACTGAGATGAACCCAAACATGAAAACCAAGGAATGTCAATTGTCAACAGTCACAAATATAGCTTACAGCCAGTAAGGCAGTCATCAAAATTAGATGACACACACACACACACACACACACATATATATATTCACACAAACACAACTCACACAAACATGACTGCAGTCTCAGGTAATTGAGGCCACACTGCAAGCAGCAGCACCAGCGCATAATGGGTGGGAGCAAGGAGGAGGCTAGGGCGGGGAGGGGGATAGTAGGGTAGCAGTGGTGGACAGTGACGTGCTGCTGGAGAGCATGCAGGGATGAGGTGGAAAGAGGATAGGACAGCTATGTGCAGTCAGGAGGTTAGACAGAGGGCAGTGGAGAGGTGAGGAGGGAGGATAGTGGAAAAGGAGAGAAGTAAAAAGACTGAGTGCAATGGAGGAATGAGGGCTGTGTAGTGCTGGAATGGGAACGGAGAAGAGGATGGATGAGAGAGGAACCTACACAATATACTTGTCCATCCCTACACAACCCCTGCTCCCAACCCCTTACCTCATGGCTCAAACCCACGTAATAGACCTAGATGGAAGACCTGTTCCATACACCCTCCCACAACCACCTACTCCAGTCCAGTCACAAACATCAAACGCAGGGCTATCTTTAAAACCAATCATGTGATCTACAAGCTAATGTACAACCATTGTGCTGTATTTTATGTGGGCATGACAACCAACAAGCCATCCGTCTGCATGAATGGCTACCAACAAACTTTGGCCAAGAAACAAGTGGACCACCATTTTGCTGAGCACACTGCCAAACATGACATCCTTCATTTCAGTGATTGCATCACAGCCTGTGCCATCTGGATCCTTCCCACCAACACCAGCTTTTCTGAATTGCACAGGTAAGAACTTTCCCAGCACTATATCCTATGTTCCCTTAACCCTCCTGGCCTCAACCTGGCCTCTCCCTTCCAGCCCCTTCTCTGTTCCCATTCCTGCACTATGTAGCCCTCATTCCTCCATCATACCCACTCTTTATACCTCTCTCCTGTTCCACTATCCCCCCCCCCCCCCCGCCTCTCTCCCCATCTCTCTGCTGCCGCTGTCTACCCTCCTGACTGCACATAGCAGGCCTACCCCCTTTCCACCTCATCCCTGTGTACTCCCCAACAGCATGTCGTTGTCTGCCACCCCCACCCTACTATTACTCCTCCTTCCCACCCCATCCTTCTCCTTACCCCCAGCCAGTGGCCACTCCCATCAAGCACTGATGCTGCTGCTCATAGAGTGGCATCAGTTGCTATATTTGTGACAGCCTTTTTATTGCGCCTATCTGCAACTCAGTATCACCACTATATGGTGAGTAACATCTTTACTTTTCAAAATATTGTTACAATCCATCCTGGATTTTCCAGGATAGTTGTCAACAGTATATGAACAAAACAACAATAGCCAACTGAGAGGAATAACAAAGAACGATCAAGTAACTGTGTTCAAATAGTAATGCTGGGAACCAGAAAGCTCAGATACATCAATAGAACTGGACAAGGAAAGCATGTGTCCTTTTTTTGTAGTTCGTGCCATCAGAGGCTCTTTCCACCTGAGGTTAAGTCCCTGCCACAGTGTGGCTCTGAAACCAAACAACTCTAGATGGCCAACACTAGTGTGTTCATCTTGATATCAGTGTCAGAGTCCAGCTATGAAATAAAGCAAATATTCATTTTTCTTATAATTTGTATTTTTTATTGTGGGTGTTTATGTTTCCAATATTTGGAAAGACAATGTAGTGTGTAATGTAAGGAGCAAACTGAGGGGGTATCCAAGACACATGAGAGAGCTATCTATAAGATCAGTCCTTCTGAGGAGGTAGAGACACCATTACATCTGAGGAGGTAGAGACACCATTACATGATTCCATATATACAATAATTAATTCAGCATAGTGTGGCCCCACTTACATATGTGGTTTACAGAAAGGACTTCTGTTGTTCGAATTAGTGTCCATCTTGAATATTTAAGAACACTCACACATGGCTATTAAGAGAGGTTCTCATAGCTGTAAGTTCTTGGACTCTGGAGTATTAGTAACATATTTGTGCACAGTGAGTAATAAATATTCATTGTATTAATAAATGTTACTGCAAATTAACATTGATCATTCTTAAAAATTCTGGTTTCATTTTTGGTTTCTGCTACAATTCTACAATCATTGAAGTAATTTGTTCTCTCAATTGCTAAACAACCATGAGCAAAACCATCTTCTCCATGAAGAAGTCCCAGCAATACTTTAGTGATGAATTCCAGTGAGCAAGAAGAAATACTACACAATCATATTTAAATATTTGATACCATTGTCAATCAAATTACGAGGGCGGTTCAGAAAGTAACCTCCGATCGGTCACAGTGCGGGTTGTGGGGGGAGTAGCGCCGCCATCTGTGCGTTCACGCACTCAACAGGTCAGTCGGCATCAAGCTGTGGTCGAGTGAACGTCGTACCTGCGCTAGTTTAGTTTTTGTGGCAGTTTGAAATGTGTGCTGCAATAGAAAACCCCGCCAAATGTGAAGTGCGTGCTGTCATAAGGTTTTTTACAGCCAAAGGATATTCTGCAGTAGCTATTCATTGTGAGCTTTGTGCCGTGTACAGACCAAGAGTTATGAGTGAAGGAGTTGTCCGTGAATGGGTACGTTTATTTAAAAGTGGACGAGAAAACGTTCATGATGAAGAGAGGAGTGGTAGACCATCATTGGTGACTGACGAACTGGTTCAGACAGTTGATGCAAAAGTTCGTGAAAATCGACGTTTCTCAATGTCGGAGTTGTCTACTGGTTTTCCACAGATTTCTAAGACTCTCTTGTACGAGATAGTGACAGCAAGATTGGGTTACCGTAAGTTCTATGCACGATGGGTGCCCAAAATTCTTACCGACCACCACAAAACTCAAAGAATGGCCTCTGCATTAGCCTTTCTGTCACATTATGAGGATGAAGGAGAACCATTGTTAAACAGAATCGTGACCGGTGACGAAACCTGGATTAAGTACGTGAACCCTGAGACAAAAGAACTAAACCAAGAAAAGCCTCGCAAGATTTTTCTGCCAGAAAACTGATGGCAACGGTGTTTTGGGATGCCAAAGGGGTGTTGTTGGTTGAATTCATGGAACGTGGTACAACCATTAATCAAGACGTGTACTGTGAAACAATAAAAAAGTTACGACGGGCTATACAGAACAAACGCCGTGGTATGCTAACTTCCAGTATCGTTTTTTTGCACGATAACGCCCGTCCTCACTCTGCTCGCAGAACAACGGCCCTTCTTGAGTCCTTCAAGTGGGACGTTATCAACGATCCACCTTACAGCCCAGACCTGGCGCCAAGTGATTATCACCTCTTCATGCATTTGAAGAAATGGCTCGGGTCACAGCGGTTTGATGACGACGAAGAGCTCAAAGATGCGGTCACAGGCTGGCTCCAGGCACAAGCGGGTGATTTTTATGCAGAAGGAATTTCAAAGCTTGTGAAGAGATACAAGTGCCTCAATCGCTATGGAGACTATGTAGAAAAATAGTGCAAAGATGTAGTTGTAAGATGTATATATTAAAATATTTTTATTTAACTTGGTGTATTTTTTTAAATCAACCGGAGGTTACTTTCTGAACGGCCCTCGTAATTTTGGGTATCAGGCCCCATCATTATGAAACAGCAAAACATCTAAAATGCTGACTTTTCAACCATTTTGTAGCAGTCTCTCTTCCGAGCAATTAGTTCATTGCCCTGCAGAGTGCTACTACAATATTGGTCAAAATAGTTAACCGTTATTAAAAAGACTACTACAAAGATGGTCAAAATGTCAGCATTATAGTTTTTTTAGTGTTTCATAATGACGCAGTCTAGTACCCAAAATAATTCTTTTTCATTTATTTTATTTCAAATTGACACTGGCTATGAAAACCTACAAATTTCTATTGACATCAACAGTTTTGATATGAATTTGTTAAATCTGACAATTCTCAAATTATGAATAGTGAGTAAGGAGAGATTGCCTGTCAAGAAGAAAAGATTTTCGACACACGGTCCACAAAAATTTCATGGTACTAAAAAAATAATTAATTATAATAGGTTTTCTATTGACTTTTCATAATATGACAACGAAATAGTAATCTGCTGTTACCCATTTGGCAGTCATATTGTGTGTCTCATCTGTTTTGTTTTTATTATGTCATAGACAATGTCTTTCATATACTGTAGGGTGACAATAACTAATGGTTAAAGATAACTAAAAGAACATATCAAGATGAGTCATCTTAACAAGTCTGCTCATACTCCTTTGTTAATCATAATCTTGTTAAGTCGACACTCGACACAGTCCGAGACATAATTATCACATTTGTTAGTTCTGAATATTTATTAATTTGGTAAGAGAAGTTTTACATTGTATTATTTGTCCTATATATGGGATTGTTATATTTGAATCTACACATACTCTGATCATAATGTACTTGAAGGATTAAATCTTAAGAATAATGTGTCTTTTAATGAAATAAATAAATTTAACTGAAATGAAGTAAATGGTAACTGTTCATGTTAAGTTTTCATAGTAGATTTTGTAATGTGATTCATTATTTAGATGAGGACGAAAAAATGATGAAGGAGAGTCTTACATATGTGGGACAACCCAGTGAACTGAATCTTCGTAAGTTTGTCATTCTTTCTGGTGTGCTACATGTTGATGTCATTAAACAGTTACCTCAACCGCAGAAACTGCCGCATGGGTGGAGTATTCATATAGGTAAATAGTTCAAAATCTCTACAAATGTATTATTTACATTATTCATGCACTAAAAATACCATGTCACCTTTTTCTCACCATTAGCACACTATGTGAACTCTAATGTGATATTCATTCTCTGTTATATTGATTTTATGTGATCCCCAGCTTACTTTTGTATGTTAATATAGTAAACCTTCCCACTGGCAATTTTATTAAGTGAATGTGATCATATTTCTACTCTGAGCAACTGCAAGCAGCCCTGTAACATTAATTTGACAGCCCTGTGATGTTAATTTGAGAACTGAAAATCTCTAACTTTCATGCTGAGGACTTCCAAAATCTTTTTTGTGAAATAATGGGAACTAGAACTTAACACACAGTTTTCCTTGACATCACTGATTATGTGTTGGTTCTGCACAGCCTTCAAAATTACTCATTCGTCTGTATTGAAGATTCACTAATCATCTCTAATATCCACCTTAAAATATACCTTCTTACAAATTTCGCAGTAAAAAATTTAAAGTAACAAAGAGTAACAAGTAATACTTTCAGCTCACATGTAAATACAACTAAGGTATGAATTTCTTGTAGTGTTGAAGAAGTACTACATTTCACACATAAATTAAGCAGTAAAGCATTTAATAATTTTCTGACTCATACTTAAAAGTCATGTAATTGTTATCATTTCATACATGTGACATCTACAGTGTATAATTCAAGGCTCATATCTAGAATCAAGAACTTTTTACAATGAAATAGGTTTCGTCATTGGAGAATAATACGGGATGTAGTAATACGTACATAATAATGTCAGTCCACTGTCAATGACCTAACCCTTATATAGCTGACTATCCAGCAGGCTTTCCTATGTAAACAGCATTGTATAGGTACAGTCCTTGACATCAGTAAGGCATACAGTATTACTTGGAAACACAGTTTTCTAGGGCGTCTCCACCAGTGGGTCTTCTGGGCCATCTCCCCATCTACATTCAATCCTTCTTATCAGAGCACTTTTTTCAGCACCAAGTTGATGTGTTGTCCAATAGTTTTGAGCAGAAGAATAGTGTTCCTCAGGACAGAGTTTTAAGTGTTACCCTATTTGTCATAGCCATAAACAGCATAATGTCTGTGATAAGGTGTTCTGTACAATTTTCCTTATTTGTGGATGATTTTGCAGTTTTTTGTTCCTTCTCCAGCACAGACAACAGCATATTGTCTGCTGCAGTTTATCATGAACAGGTTAGAGGAATGGGCTGTGAAGACAGGTTTTACATTTATTCCAGGTAAGTGTGTCTGTTCATTTCAATCATTATTGTCATATTTTTAATTTACCTGCTGGAGGGGCACTCTACCTTTTAAAGATTCTGTGAGGTTTCTGGGCCTCATTATAGATTCCAACCTGTTGTGTTTGGCATAAATGAAGAACCTGTAGGCCAAGGCCCAGAAGGCACTGAACATCTTCAAGTGCCTCAGCCACAGGTCTTCGGGAGCAGACAGGACACATCTTCTTCAGTTTTATACGGCTTTCGTGTGATTGCCGCTAGACTTCGGGTGCACAGTGTGCAGATCAGCAAGGCCTTCTTATCTGATGATCATTGACACTATCTGTCATGTGGGATTAGACTGGCAACAGGTGCCTGCAAGACAAGCCCCTTGCCATCTCTGTTGAGGATTGGGAACTGCCACTCATCATGCGGCAATCACTCCTCTTCGTGAGTGAGACATGAAAGTTCCTCACTACTCCCAATTCACTGGTGCTTCATACTGTTGCTCATCCAATTATGGAATGTCTTTTCTGCAATTGATCATGAGCAACAATGCATGACATATGTGCTGAAGTCATTTCGTGTGGAGCAAGTACAATCCCAAATCTGGGGTTTAAACTGTCTGCCACTCTGGTTTACTGCAGTGGCCCAGAGTAATTTTAGAGTCAGTGCAGTAAAGGAGAGGCTGTACTCCTGCTTATGCTTTATAATATTACTTTCTGACATTTTAACTGAGCACCACAACTCTGTAACTGTACTTATGGATATATCAAAACGGGGGGACACCACTGGTTGCTCTGCTGTTTTCCCCGATCATGTCCTCAAGATCCAATTGCCTCAACAGTTTACTGTCTCTGATGCATAATTATATGCAGTCTTGTGTGCCCTGAGTAGATGAGATGAGTTGCAAGAGATAAATTCCTCATCTGTTCTGGTTATCTGAGTACCCTTCACTCTTTACAGTGTTTGCACCCACCTGATAAAGGCATCCAGAATATCCATGATGGCCTCCAAAAGGACACCTACACACATGGGTACCAGGGCACATGGGTATTGTGGGGATGAAAGGGAGGATGTAGCAACCAAGGAGATGTGTTCTGATTCTCAGGTAGTTTTGTGTACCATTCCCCTATATGCTATGACCTTGCTGTTGAGGTACAGAGTCATACATTGATGGTAAGAAGAGTCATTGGAAGTGGAGTCTGCTACAGTCCACAATGCAGCCATGAAGTACCTCCTTCTAGCTGCACTGGCAGGATAAGATTCTTCTTTCTTGTCTTTGCGTAGGACACAGCCATATGACACATGGCCTCTTTCTCCAGTGAGACGACCCCTTAGTGTGTGGTGCTTGAAATGTGCAGATCACACTGTGCCACATTTTACTTAACAGTTTCTGCAGTATCATACATTTTGGTGTCAATGTGGTTGTGTGTGTGTGAATGTGTATAAATTTATTAGAAAAAGAGTATGAGGTGGAAAGATAACATGAATACTGTTTTCTGTTACGTGTTTCTCTGCTTCACACAACAGTCCACCGCAGATGAGCAGTTGCCTGTCACTCATTTTACATTTTTAAACTTTAAATTGTGTAAGAATATCTAACACATGAAAATGTTTACTCATTTTTAATTCTTTAAATTGTACATTGCTAGAAATATTGTTGACCATTGCACTGGATTAGCAGTTTCCATTATAACTCTCCTTAATTTAGGAATTACTGTCTTCTTGTATCAAACTTGAATCAGTGTGAGCCTTAGAATTTTGTTTCACATTTCATGGCTTTTACATGCTAACAATGGAATCCTGCAATTTTGAAGTCAATTCAGCAGTCTGATGAACTTCTTGTTCCTGCAAGATTAATAGAGACTGAATTGAACCCAACTCAGATTGCATCTGTTTGCATTGTTTTACATCTTTTTATGTGAAATGAGAAAGTTTCGAATCTGAAAGTCCTTGTAATTCCCTTTTTAAATTTGCTAATAACTCTTGTCTTTCACCTGTGTTTCCATGCAGTTTATTGTCCAGTTTGCAATTTTCTCACACTTTTTTTTACTGTTCAGTTTTTTGTCCATCTGTTTCATACACTTCAAAATTACATATTACATAACTGTTATCAACTTTCCTAATAGCAGAATTATTCATTATGAGGCACTGATTCAGCACACTAGAATCTGAATCTACAATCTCTATCACAATTAAATCTTTGGGTTCACTGTTGATACCAGTTTCACATTTTACCTACTCTACCATTATTTCTTGACTTTGACCATCCTTTTTAACAATTTGGTGGCCATTAATAATTTCATCAGCCATTTTTGAAAGTATGCAGAAAACTGAAGAGACATTAAAACAGTCTATTTTCCATTGGATCAGTGCTCACAATGCATACTTTTTAGCATATTCAACACTGCACAGCTAAAACTGAAAATTTAGTTCACATTCACCATTTCTTCCTATCAGAGATAAGGCCATGCATATGAATAGTGTTTATAGAGTTCTCATCCTGGAGCCAGTATCACCATATATAATAGAATTAAAATATTGATGTGATGTTTCTCCATCATCATAGCTTTGGTCTGTAATCAAATTGTGTGCTTATAGAATATCATCTCAGTTATGTGACTGGATTTGTGATTTCTTGCCAGATAGGTTACAGTTGGTGTTAACTGACATAACAGTCATCAAGTAAAATAGAAGTGATTTTAGGGGTTTCCCAAGGTAGTGCTACAGGCCCTCTGCCGTTACTTATCTATATAAATGAATTAGGAGACAATCTGAGCAGCCGTCTTGGGTTGTTTGCAGATGATGCTGTCATTTATTGTCTAGTAAAGTCATCAGAAGATCAAAATAAATTGCAAAATTATTTAGAAAAGATATCTGTATGGAGCATATAATGAAAAGTGGAAGGTCATCCACATGAGTGCTGAAAGGTATACGCTATACTTCATTTACATGATAAGTCAGTCAAATCTAAAAGTTGTATTTCAACTAAATACCTAGGAATTACAATTACGAACAACTTAAATTGGAAAGAACACATACAAAATATTGTGAGGAACTTAAAGACTGAATTTTATTGGAAGAAAACTTAGAAGATCCAACAGATCTACTACAGAGAGACTGGCTACACTACACTTCACTGTACTCTTTCGGAATACTGCTTTGTGGTGTGGGATCCTTGCCAAATAGAATTAACAGAGTACAATGCGAAAGTTTAAAGAAGATCAGCACATTTTTTATTATCAAGAAAAGGGGAGAGATTGTCACTGACATGATACAGGATTTGGGGTGGATATCTTTAAAACAAAGGTGTTTTTTGTTGTGGCTAAATTATCTGACAAAATTTCAATTACTATCTTCCTCCTCTGAATGTGAAAATACCTTTTTGATGCCAACCTACATAGGGAGAAATAATCTTATAACAAAATAAGGTAAATCAGAACACACATGGAAAGCTATAGGTGTTCGTTTCTTCTGCACACTGATCAAGGTGGTGGTTGTTGGGATGTTTAAGGGGGACTAAACAGCGAAGGTCATCAGTCCCCCCACTGATCAAGATTGGAATAATAGGAATAATTGTGAAGGTGAACACTCTACCAGGCACTTAAGTGTGATTTGCAGAGTCTCCACGTAGCTGTAGATGGAGATGTAACTTATGGAAGTGCAAACATTAAATTTCAACCACTGAGCAATGAAAAGATGCATTTTGGGCATAACAAGAAAAAACTAAAAGTCAAGAATTTAGTAAGAGTACAGTTTTCTCATCTGGCAGGGATGAACATGCAGAGGTAGTTGATGCACCATCAAGAGGAGATTTCTCAGATGACTAGCACAGTTCATATTGCTGGGAGGCAGGGCTGGTAGAGAGCACACAAAGTTCTGGAGGCCACTACAGATGCCAATTGTGCTGAATAAACACTCTGGTATCAAGCAATCTATAGGTCCACAACAATGTATGCTAGTGCAGATAATTCAGCTGCTTTTCAGAGTCTTGTGTACATGGATTTCTCTTTGGTCGGCTACTGTTTATGAAACTTATTGCATTTACAGAATGATTAGCTCACAACTTCTCCTTCAAAGTCAATCAATTTCATCTCTGGGCAGCTGAGAACTATGAATATAACCTTTACATTTTACTGTCAATCCATTGGTGTTTACCAGTTGTGGATTCAAACCTGAGAACCTCTTTTTGGGACTTACGTTCTGTTGATTGTGTACCTGAGTCCAAGCATTGCTTTGCAGGAGTCTCTATCTGGTCATGTAATGCACAATGTTTGTTTATGCTTTGCAGAAAATTAAAAATTGGAAAATAACTAGTAAGAGGTGAAATGGAGATGGGTTGAGCATGTAGTGAGGCAAAATGATGGGAAACACCTACAGAAATTGTGTGTTAGTTTTCCCATGAGAAGAAAAAACTCTGAAAGTTGTCTAATTCTTGACATAAGGAAACAAGAAAGTCAAATTCAGATGCAAAAGATTAAAACTGTAATTGTCTGGAAGAGGCAGTTGATGGTAAATTGTTGTTGATGATTATGAGTGATACAAATTTAGCTCAGGTGATGATAGTCATTTGGTAACATTACAATTGCCATTTTTTCAATCTATATGCAGAACTTTCAATTCCCAGTACATTTTATGCCACTGTGTCACTCTATACAGTACCAATGTAGGCCAGGTCAGTCACTTTCTGATTCCAAAAAGTTTGTCATAAACATAATGAAATACTGTAGCAGAAATTTATCCTCAAATGCGATCGCTGTTTTCCTGGACTAAATTTTGATTCCACAAACTCACATTGAAAGTGCACTCAGAAATATCTTCTGAAATTAGCTTGTGACATCACATCTCATGTGAGGTCAGCACCACAAATTCCAACTTTGCAAGCAAACCAGTAATTTAAAAATAATTTACTGTGTATCAGTTCACAACGTTCTCATCAGTATAGAAATGGCATAGTTATCTGCTTCAAGATCATTTCTGTACTGTACAGTTCTATGATAATGATACTATGTTGTTATAAATGAAAACACTAACCACATATTTAGTTGTGCTCTCTTGTTTATTAAATCAACAGTTTCACTTTAAGTAAAAGTTATAGTATATTTTACCATAATAGATGATACTGTGTGACACTAAGACATCAAATTGCTTGACACAAAATCATATTTGTCCTCTCAAATGCAAATACCAACACCCTGACTGGTGTCCAAGTAACCAACAGGGTGGACATATTTTGGAGTAAACGCATGAGTTACATTTTAACATTTGACGCAGTTGTCAAATAGAAGACAATATTTATGATGAAACCTAAATAGATGATGGTGATTTGCTTGTAATAATTCTTCTTATGTGCAGTGATCATTAATTACACAAATACAAATTATAGTTCTGTATTCTGCAGTGTAGTCGAAACAGTCTTGGCAACATGTAGGCCAGTGGGAAGAATAATTCTTTAAACACCTCTGTATGAGCTGTAATTAATCTTATCTTGTCCACATGATCCCTATGTGAGCCATACATAGGGGGCTGTAGCATATTCTTAGAGTCACCACTTAAAGCTGTTTCTTGATACTTTGTAAGCAGGCTTTGTTGAGATAGTTTGTGTCCATCTTCAAGAGTCTGCCAGTTAAGTTTCTTCAGCATCCATGTGACTCCGCCCCCCCCCCCCCCCCCCCCCCCCCATGAACCATGGACCTTGCCGTTGGTGGGAGGCTTGCGTGCCTCAGCCAATACAGGTAGCCATACCGTAGGTACAACCACAACGGAGGGGTATCTGTTGAGAGGCCAGACAAACGTGTGGTTCCTGAAGAGGGGCAGCAGCCTTTTCAGTAGTTGCAAGGACAACAGTCTGGATGATTGACTGATCTGGCCTTGTAACACTAACCAAATTGGCCTTGCTGTGCTGGTACTGCGAACGGCTGAAAGCAAGGGGAAACTACGGCCGTAATTTTTCCTGAGGGCATGCAGCTTTACTGTATGGTTAAATGATGATGGCGTCCTCTTGGGTAAAATATTCCGGAGGTAAAATAGTCCCCCATTCGGATCTCTGGGCGGGGACTACTCGAAAGGATGTCGTTATCAGGAGAAAGAAAACTGGCATTCTACGGATCGGAGCGTGGAATGTCAGATCCCTTACAGGGCAGGTAGGTTAGAAAATTTAAAAAGGGAAATGGATAGGTTAAAGTTAGATCTAGTGGGAAACAGTGAAGTTCAGTGGCAGGAGGAACAAGACTTCTGGTCAGGTGACTACAGGGTTATAAACACAAAGTCAAATAGGGGTAATGCAGGAGTAGGTTTAATAATGAATAGGAAAATAGGAATGCGGGTAAGCTACTACAAACAGCATAGTGAACGAATTATTGTGGCCAAGATAGATACAAAGCCCACACCTACTACAGTAGTACAAGTTTATATGCCAACTAGCTCTGCAGATGACGAAGAAATTGAAGAAATGTATGATGAAATAAAAGAAATTATTCAGATAGTGAAGGGAGATGAAAATTTAATAGTCATGGGTGACTGGAATTCGAGTGTAGGAAAAGAGAGAGAAGGAAATGTAGTAGGTGAATATGGATTGGGGCTAAGAAATGAAAGAGGAAGCCGCCTGGTAGAATTTTGCACAGAGCACACAATCATATCTAACACTTGGTTTAAGAATCATGATAGATGGTTGTATACATGGAAGAACCCTGGAGATACTAAAAGGTGTCAGATAGATTATATAATGGTAAGACAGAGATTTAGGAACCAGGTTTTAAATTGTAAGACATTTCCAGGGGCAGATGTGGACTGTGACCACAATCTATTGGTTATGACCTGTAGATTAAAACTGAAGAAACTGCAAAAAGGTGGGAATTTAAGGAGATGGGACCTGGATAAACTGAAAGAACCAGAGGTTGTACAGAGTTTCAGGGAGAGCATAAGGGAACAATTGGCAGGAATGGGGGAAAGAAATACAGTAGAAGAAGAATGGGTAGCTTTGAGGGATGAAGTAGTGAAGGCAGCAGAGGATCAAGTAGGTGAAAAGATGAGGGCTAGTAGAAATCCTTGGGTAACAGAAGAAATATTGAATTTAATTGATGAAAGGAGAAAATTTAAAAATGCAGTAAATGAAGCAGGCAAAATGGAATACAGACATCTCAAAAATGAGATCGACAGGAAGTGCAAAATGGCTGAGCAAGGATGACCCTAGGACAAATGTAAGGATGTAGAGGCTTATCTCACTAGGGGTAAGATAGATACTGCCTACAGGAAAATGAAAGAGACCTTTGGAGATAAGAGAACCACTTGTATGAACATCAAGAGCTCAGATGGAAACCCAGTTCTAAGCAAAGAAGGGAAAGCAGAAAGGTGGAAGGAGTATATAGAGGGTCTATACAAGGGCGATGTACTTGAGGACAATATTATGGAAATGGAAGAAGATGTAGATGAAGATGAAATGGGAGATATGATACTGTGTGAAAAGTTTGACAGAGCACTGAAAGACCCGAGTCGAAACAAGGCCCCAGGAGTAGACAACATTCCATTAGAACTACTGACGACCTTGGGAGAGCTAGTCTTGACAAAACTCTACCATCTGGTGAGCAAGATGTATGAGACAGGTGAAATACCCTCAGACTTCAAGAAGAATATAATAATTCCAATCCCAAAGAAAGCAGGTGTTGACAGATGTGAAAATTACCGAACTATCAGTTTAATAAGTCACGACTGAAAAATACTAACGCGAATTCTTTACAGACGAATGGAAAAACTAGTAGAAGCTGACCTTGGGGAAGATCAGTTTGGATTCTGTAGAAATATTGGAACACGTGAGGCAATACTGACCCTACGGCTTATCTTAGAAGCTAGATTAAGGAAAGGCAAACATACATTTCTAGCATTTGTAGACTTAGAGAAAGCTTTTGACAATGTCGACTGGAGTACTCTCTTTCAAATTCTGAAGGTGGCAGGGCTAAAATACAGGGAGCGAAAGGCTATTTACAATTTGTACAGAAACCAGATGGCAGTTATAAGAGTTGAGGGGCATGAAAGGGAAGCAGTGGTTGGGAAGGGAGTGAGACAGGCTTGTAGCCTCTCCCTGATGTTATTCAATCTGTATATTGAGCAAGCAGTAAAGGAAACAAAAGAAAAATTCAGAGTAGGTATTAAAATCCATGGAGAAGAAATAAAAACTTTAAGGTTCGCCGATGACATTGTAATTCTGTCAGAGACAACAAAGGACCTGGAAGAGCAGTTGAACGGAATGGATGGTGTCTTGAAGGGAGGATATAAGATGAACATCAACAAAAGCAAAACGAGGATAATGGAATGTAGTCGAATTAAGGCGGGTGATGTTGAGGGTATTAGATTAGGAAATGAGACACTTAAAGTAGTAAAGGAGTTTTGCTATTTGGGGAACAAAATAACTGATGATGGTCAAAGTAGAGAGTATATAAAATGTAGACTGGCAATGGCAAGGAAAGTGTTTCTGAAGAAGAGAAATTTGTTAACATCGAGTATAGATTTAAGTGTCAGGAAGTCATTTCTGAAAGTATTTGTATGGAGTGTAGCCATGTATGGAAGTGAAACATTGACGGTAAATAGTTTGGACAAGAAGAGAATAGAAGCTTTCAAAATGTGGTGCTACAGAAGAATGCTGAAGATTAGATGGGTAGATCACATAACTAATGAGGAAGTATTGAATAGGATTGGGGTGAAGAGAAGTTTGTGGCACAACTTGACCAGAAGAAGGGATCAGTTGGTAGGACATGTTGTGAATCATCAAGGGATCACCAATTTAGTATTGGAGGGCAGCGTGGATGGTAAAAATCGTAGGGGGAGACCAAGAGATGAATACACTAAGCAGATTCAGAAGGATGTAGGTTGCAGTAGGTACTGGGAGATGAAGAAGCTTGCACAGGATAGAGTAGCATGGAGAGCTGCATCAAACCAGACTCAGGACTGAAGACCACAACAGCAACAACTGTGTGACTCTCTCCCAAAGGTCAAATAAACCATTGACCATTTGTGCTGCCCTTCTCTGAATATGTTTAATATCCTCTGTTAGTTCTGTCTGATAGGTGGGTCCCAACCTCTTGAGCAATATTCTAGAAAGTGTTGCATGAGTGATTTGTGATCCATCTCCTATGTAGACTGATAGCATCAAAGTCATATCTGTTAGGGGTCTGTTAACTTAAAATCTGGAAGAAATCATAGGATACATTTTTTGCCTATAATTTCTTTATAGTGTATTGGTGAATGTCTTTACATAACAGCTGTAGGTTGAATGGAATATTATTAAATGTGTTGTGTTTTATAACATAGCCCTCTTGGTGTTTAACACTGTGAAGTAGACAGTAACTGTAATAAACAGATAGTCCAGTGCATCAGCATCTTTGCACATGTGCCATATATTAAGACACATTAATCATTGAAACAAGGTCAAGGATAGCTCTTAACATTATATTAAAATTATATCTGCCATCAAATGATATCTTGCCTTTCACATCCTTTAATTGCAAATAACTAAGCTTTCCTACTGATTACTTTTCAGCCATTTAAGTTTAATCTACAGTCTGATGTGATACCTAAACCATGCAATGCAACATATTGCATATAACAACAAATTTTGTTCTGCATAAAAAAATAACAACAGCCACAGGTGATTGGTGTTACTACATCAGAGAGATGCTGCATACTGTAACACAACTGTTACTTATCCCTCAGGATAGAGTATAACACATATTTGTTGCAATTTATCATTTCCCCCATCTCTTACATTAAGCGTGTTTTACCACTGGTTAATATTGTTCATGATTAGCACTAAGAGGTGCAGCATCTTCAGCTGAACATGTCATGCCAATGTTCTTGGACTCTGCATCTGATTGTTGATAGTGATATCTGTTTGGTAAGAATGACTGAAATTTGAGAGTAAGGCTCATAGATATTGAATTTACCTGCTAGACACTGTCAGTTGACCTAAAAGAAATGTCAGAAATAATCACAAATCAACAATATCAGCATGTTTTTGGAATTGGTATTAAAACTGTTAGAGGGTGTGTTAAGATGGGCTGCACTTTTAATGTCTACTAGAGAGAGTAGTGCAGTTATATTATAAAATGGAAAATAAATATTAGTTTCAGTGTAGAAAATGGGAGAAGCTTGTGGGAACCTGAACAAAGAAATTATTTTAGCCAGCATATCAAATTAGACAAGAAACACATTGTGAACATCATTGCCACAAATTTAGCAGTAATAAAATCTGCTATAGCAAACCAAACCTTATAAATTACTTTTACAAAAGTACACAGAGCTACATTACCACCATAGAGTCTAGAAGACCATTGAGAACATAGAGTTTGCTACAACAGCTGGTGATAAGAAGAACCGCATACCAGTCAAGAGTGTCGTTGCTACCGCTCCTGTCAACGGACCTTGTGTTTTCTGTGGTTGTAGACTTAATTTTAGTATTGACCTTAATGATACATTTTCACACGGGAATGGTTGGCTCACAGTAGCTGTTGTATGCAGTGGTAGTGGTGTACCTAGTGTTGGTGGACTTGAAAGTTTTGTTGGTAGAGACATTATTGCCTATCGCACCTATCATGTAGCTGAACTTGCTAATAAAGACTTTGGTAAATCTGCTTATACCTCGCCATCTGCACTGTCTTTGTATACTTGTAGGCATTTCTACCATCGCTTAGTGCTGGGTGAAGAATATTTTGGTATATGTAGTAGTCAGATCTTGCACAATTTTAAAACACTGCATTTGACAAGATTATGACAAGGTAAGTGAGCTATGCTATCTGCATTGAAATATAAAATGTTGACATCCTTTAAGGCAATTATGAAACTTCAGGTCACATATAATAAGTAATTAAAATATACTGATGAAGATCAAAATATAGCTCAACATGAAAAAAATTATCTATAGAGGCACATACCTATCAATAATGCAGACTAAAACATAGGAGATAAAAGATAATATAAACTCACCATATATCTTGAAGATGTTAACTGTCAGAAACTTTTTAAAGCTTGAGTGATGTCTTCACAGACTTTGATAAGAGCACTTTGCTGATTTCTTTCACATGAAAGAAAAAGCAGCACTTCATGAAATGGAAAATTAATTTACTGGCAATGTCAAGTTTATGTTCCAACAACATCCTAAATCACATGTTCCTCAAACAGTTTCATCAGTGTTGTCTCAACACTCATAAAATATATACCCCATAGTTTTGAGATGGAAGACAATTTCTTTTCAAGGTAGGTAAGTCAAATGAAAAGGCTATTTATTGAGCCAAAGTCCTTTATGGCAGTGAAGGTTGCATCTTTTGAGTCATATGACATTTCTTTCACAAGGGTTTGAGCACACTTAACACACCTACTCTGTTTATTAAGCTTTTTGACAATGTAACATGCTATGTGATAAACTAAACATTGTTTTGGAATATTGTCTTTGTACAGAGTAGGAAAGTCATTCTCCTAGTCCACTATCACCATTTTATCATTAATTTTGTCCTCAGTAGATAAGTTTTGTTTCATACCTCCATTTCTTTAGAACATAACCACATCTGAATTCAGTTCACAGTTCCCAGATGCAGATACAGCATCTTAACTGGGACATACATGCATTGTAACATACGTAAAAATCTAGTCGATGGATGCTCTTCACAACTTATAGACCTCAAAATTCCAAACTGATGTTCCAGAGGATCTTGGTTGAATTTTCCTGTCATTACATACTTAAAACCTTTGGAGCATAAATACTGATAAATTTCCAATGTACTCTTTAATGTGACAGAGATTCCATTGTACTGTTTGAGAATTTGTGTTGTTTTCTCAGCATATGGTTTTGTAAAAGTCAGTTAATATTTTGTGTGAGGGGAAATCTTTGTAGAGTGAGTTATTTAGTATTCAAGAGTTGAGTGCATCTGATACATTATGGTATTCATATCATTTGTGAATAGTGCCATGTTTTCACTGCTGCTAAAATTCTTGAGATTAGTTTTGTGGAAAAAATGTACAAACACGCTCGAAAATATTACTCTACTGTTACTTTGTGATAAAAAATTCCTTAACATTGTGAAACACCACTAAACAGAACAACAATTGTAAATGTGTCTTATGAGCTGCACCATTGAAATGTACTTCAGCCAGTCACAAGCGACAGCTGCGCAGGCTGTCGGTGTGTGCAGCAGCTACTGTTATAAAAGCTATCACAAAAACAGAAGTAATGGCACTTCTCCTTCTAAGCACTATGGTATCACTACAAATTTAAGAAACTATGTGCACTATTGGAGGTTTATATGTATTATATAATTTTCAGGTACTATGTCTTTATTGGTAGTTTATTTTCAATCTCCATACATTATATTCCTGAGCATAATTTATTTTGTTCTTGCAGTGACATTCATATGTAGCATCAAAACAGTAGCACATTGTTTAAAGTACTTCTGCAATAAAATATTTGTACTCAGTATAGTATGCTGTGTGACATTGACAGATCACAAATAAAATACACATCGCAGTTAATAAATATTGTAAGTATACTATTGTAAACACTTACAAAGGATATTTTGCTCATCTTTGAGCTGCGTTGTTGTAAATCAAAAATTATATTGCTATGGTAATGGGCAGTACTTAGTTGAAAGAATTATACTAACCACTCGCCTAGTAGTTGAGGCATTGCCTTTGATTGCCATATGATGACTGAAAACTTTGCTGAGCTATCATTCAAGCACTCAGCAATGTTCTCAGCATAGTTTATGTGCCTATGAATGATTCCAAGCCTCAAATATATGGAAACTTATTATTTTACTGTTTCCATCATTTAAATAGTACATTCTCTAAATGAAGAGAGGAGAACAGTTCAGACATGTAAGGATGACAACAGAGCCATGAAAATGTAACTGATGGTGACAATGGAAATTTGTGTAGTACATATCCCACAGTCAACTGCAAAGATCCATTAGGCATTTCCAAACAGTGATAAGTCCAGGCTGTAATATCAACAATTTGGAAAGGATTGATTGCAACTCACCATAAAGATAACACACTGTGCTGCAGGCAGGCACAACAAAGAGACTGTTACACATTAAGATTTCAGCTAAATCCTTCACCAGAAAAGAAAAACACACATGCATTTACACAAGAAAGCCCACTCTCTCTCTCTCTATCTCTCTCTCTCTCTCTCTCTCTCGCTCACACACACACACACACACTCAAACACACACACCCATACACACACACACACACACACACACACACACACACACACACACACACACACACACACACACACACACGACTGCTGTCTTGGCTGAGCAGCGAGAGATAGCAGTCGTGTGTGAGGTGTGCTTGCTTGTTTGAATTTATGTGTGCTTCTCTTTTCTTAGGAAGGCTTTGACTGAAAGCTTAATGTAACAGTCATTTCATTGTGCCCATGAGAAATTCAGCATGTCATCATTACTATGAGTAGCACTCTATCCTTTCCATAATTGTTGATTTTCCATTAGGCATTTGGCTCTTGACAACAATTTCACTGTCATCGTGAAAACAACAGCCTGAAAAGCATCATGCAGAATAGCTATGAATGATGTTCAGGATAGATGGGAAGAATATGTACTGTTCTTAACTAATTAAAACTCACTACATCAAATAATATAGTTGGTATGTTCTTTTTTCCTCAAACATAATTCATTTGTGCTTCTGTACAAGTGCTCTCATTGATGTGTTTACTATGTCACTCTGCTGCTTTCAATAATGCAAATGACATTTCTATTCCTTTTATCCGCATTTCTAATTTGGAAATATTCTTCAATACATCTTAATTATTCAGTAACGCTTCAGAAAGTTACATGGCTAGACATTAACTCAGAATGGAGTTAATTGATTAGTATTAACTACCATAAAAATATAACATCTTGCTTCAACATTTCACTTACATAGTATCACATTCTAATCTAACTGCACCTCATGAAGCACAAATAAAATCTCTCCAGAAATCAATCAAATTTTAATCTATCTCCTTTTCTGTG
Organism: Schistocerca cancellata; assembly: GCF_023864275.1. Lineage (NCBI taxonomy): Eukaryota > Metazoa > Arthropoda > Insecta > Orthoptera > Acrididae > Schistocerca > Schistocerca cancellata. The sequence continues at coordinate 187,875,670 of NC_064634.1, forward strand.
CTGACAAGCCTCCCCAAAACCAGCTGTATTCCAATCTATCTCCTTCTTTTCGGTTGTCATCTCAAGCCTGTGCATCTTGAATTTGAATCACACGTGGCAGCAGTACTGCGCGACGCAGTCTCTTCCAGAACAACTGCACATATAATGTCACAAGATAATTTTTTAAAATAATTATTCTAAATAATCGACATGTTATCAGTGAAATTTGAAACATTTGATCACTTTTAATATTTTTGCCTCATCATTTGAGAAACATTAATAAATTTGGTAAATGGCTTCTGGTGGTGTAAATTATTTAAATGCAGGATATTAAAATAATTAAAAACATTAGAAGCAATGAAGAGAGGTAGTCCAACATTGAATTCAGTATTACTTTTGCAGGTACAACATTTGCAGTAAACTAAAAAAAGGGGGTCCAAATGATAGTCATTGAAAATGTGATGTGACCATTAAATAATGAATTAAGTGAGTGGGAATGCATGTGGCAGAGTTGAATTAGAAACAGGATACCAAAAGACGGGAATTTTCAATAAAATATTGAAGAAATGCATTAACATATGAAGAGAGAGTAAAGAATGGCCTGCTGGTGCTTCATTAAACCTCAAGACAGTTCGTAAACAATGTACCAAAATTAGTTTTGCTGAAGAAACGAGTCAGATATAGTGGAAACCCGATGCAATGAGGGACCAGTATGGAGGTATTATTAATACAAGGGTGTGGATTAATTACTGATATTATTAAGACTAAATAATTATCAAATTCAGCAAAAAGTTGAAGTAACAGATTAAGATTGTCCTGTGGCATAATATTCTGTATTAAATCACACTTTAAAATGGAAATCATACATTTCATTTCTTTTATTGGTTGGAACCAATCAAGAAGGAGAACCTTACAGATGTGAAACAAGTTAGTGTACACTTTAACAAAAGAGAACCAACCCTCAGAAACTTAATCTGTACACTTTTAACAACAAAACTATTAATATTATATTTGTTTTTGTTTGGAAAAGCTGAAAGTAATTTCTGTTAGTAAACTAACACGAAAGCTGTTCCTTAAAATAAAGTTGACACTTCATTACTTATATTAAAGTGCTCTGTTTATCTTCTACTGGTAGCTCATAGTGGCAGTTTTCAAAGAAAGTAGTTACCGACACTTGAAACAACGATGCTTGTTTAAAGTGAAGCTTTTCACTTAACATGCAGCTAACATGAATTTTCAGTGGCTGAATCTAGATAATGTAATTTGCAGAAGAAATGGCTAGCAAGATACATTCTTAATCTGCTTAACTGGTATCGATTTTAAATTTCTTGTTTTCTTGGTTGCTAAACTGTAGAAGACCTTTTCCCAAGAGTATATAACTCCATTCCTAATGACAGACAAGGAGGAAATGACTTCATAATGTTTTTGTCTTGAGTTGTGAATATGTAAAGGACAGCTATGAAAAAAATTATATATTTAACAGTAACAGATAACTTTAAGGGGTAAAGTTCTACAAGATGGCACACAATTAAGTGCAATATTCTGAAGATAAAATAGTTACCCATTTGGAACTCAAGCTGGAGAAAACACAGGAAGATGTTAGCACAAGGAAAAAGCAACAATTAAGGCATCAGTAGACAAAGGAAATTATTCAGATATTGAGGGGAGATGAAAATTTATTTGTGGTGGTGTACTGCAATTCATTAGCAGGAAAAGGAAGAGAAGGAAAACTAATAGGATTTCATGGATTGATCTGAAGGAATGAAAGCAGAAGCCGTATGGTATAATTATGCACAGATCTCAGTGTAACCACTGCTGAGTCTTCGTTTAGGAATCATGAAAGAAAGTCGTATACTAGGAAGTGACCTGCAGACCCAAGAAGGTTTCTCATAGATTATATGATAGTGAGACAGAGATTTCAAAATCAGATTTTAAAATACAAAACTCTTCATAGGGCAGATGTATATACTATGGCCTTAATTTTTTGGCAATAAACAGCAGATTAAAACTGAAGAAATTGCAGAATGATATGAAATTAAGGAGATGGAACCTGTATAAATTGAATTTACAAGAGGTTGTTGAGATTTACAGAGGGAACATTAGATAACAATTGACTGAAACAGGGAAAAGAAATACAATAGAAATCAAATGGGTAACTTTGAAACAGTAAGTGGTGAAGGCAGTAGAAGATCCAATAGGCAGATAGATGAGGCTCAGTAGAAATCCTTGAATGACAAAGAAGATATTGAATTTTGTTGACTAAAGGAGAAAATATGAAAATGTAGCAAATTAAGTATGCAGAGGGGTATACAGATGTCAGAAACTAAGATTGACAAATAGTGCCAAATGGAAGACAAGAATGGCAGGAGGACAAATGTAAAGCTGTAGAAGCATGTATTACTAAGGTGAAGATAGTTGCCAATTTAACAAAACTAAAGGGAGACAGTAAGCGAGTACTAAGCAAATAAAGAAATGATGAAAGGTGGAAGGAATATATTTAAAGGCTATACAAGGGAAATCTGCTTGAAGACCATATTATAAAAAGATAAATGAAGCAGATCAAGATAAGATAGGAACTGTGTTACTGTGAGAAGAATTTCACAGAATGTAGGGTAACTAGAGAAGATGATATTCCCTCAGAAGTATTGAGGTCTTGGGAGGAAACTCAATGAAAAAACTATTCCAAGTGGTATGCGAGATACCTTGATAGAAAAAAATTGGAACATAAAAAAAATTAACATAGAATTATGAAGTATCAGCAATACATTTGTCTAGCTAACTTATTTAATTGATTAACATTGCAAGATCACAGATTAATATAAGTGTGACACAAGCCATTGAAAATGTGAAATGCTGGTACATTAATAATCAACATAACCCCCAGAATGCTTAATGCAAGCATGCAAACATGCATGCATTGTGTTTTGCATGTGCTGGATGTCAGTTTGTGGAATGGAGCTCCATGCCAGTTGCACTTGGTTGGTCGATACAGAGACAGTTAATGCTGGTTGTGGATGACACTGGAGTTGTCATCTGATGTTGTCCGATATTTGCTCAGTCAGAGGCAGATCTTGTGATCCAGCAGGCCAAGGCAACATGTAAATACTCTGTAGATCATGTTGGATTACAACAGCAGTATGTGGTATCTTTTATCCTCTTGGAAGACAGCCTGTGGAATGCTGTTCATGAATCACAACACAACAGGTCACATCACCAGATTGAAGTACAAATTTGCAGTAAGAGCGCATGGGATAACCACAAGAGTGTTCATGCTGTCAAATGAAATCACACCTCAGCTATAATTCCAGGTGTAGGTTCTATTTTTCTAGCATACAGACTTGTTGGTAGCAATCTCTCAACTGGCCTCCTCCTAGTAAACACACAGCCATCACTGGCAGCAAGGCAGAAACAATGTTCATCAGAAAACACAACAGAGCTCCACTTTGCCCTGCAGTGAGCTCTTCCTTGACACAGCCGAAGACACAAGTGCTGTTGGTTTGGAATCAGTGGAATGGATGCTACAAAGCATCTGGCTCAGAGCTGTCCTTGGAGTCCATTGTGTCACTGTTGTGCCAACTGCTGCTTAAATCACTGCAGCAAGTGCACTATAATGCACCGAAGCCATATGCTGGACACAGTGGTTTTCCCTCTCAGTAGTGCCACATGGCTGACTGGAGCTCAGTCTTGTTGCAACCATACAGTCCCACAACCACTGCTGCCAGCAATCATATACAGTGGATGCATCCCTGCCAGCTCTTCCTGCAGTATTGTAGAAGGAACATCGAGCTTCTCATATTCGTATTACAGAACCTTGTTCAAACTCAATGAGGTGTTGCTATTGGCATCTTTGTTGTCTTAAAGACATTCTTGACTAACATCAACTTACCATGTCCAACCTGTAAGGTAATTAATGCTCACATCTGTTGCAGTATGTATTTTAAGCAAACCTGATTTGCACACTCATAGTAGCACTGCTATTCCCGCTCTTATGTAACTAATGCAAAATTTGAATAGACATCATCTTTCAGATGTCGAAACAGGCCACCAGCTTTTGTTTATATTGCAAAACTCTGTCTTTGTTTTCTTTCAGTGTGTATAAGAAACGTGTGTGTGCTTTCTTCAGAATTTCAAAGATATTGTTCCTGTCAACATTGACATCATGAAGAAAGCGTCAATTTAATAAATCACAATTGCAAAATACTGACATTCAAGTCAGTCAGGATCCTCAAGAAATCTAGGAACATGCAAGTCAGTATTGACAATAAGATTATCCTAGAAGATACGTTGAAAAAGTGCAAACTTATGTTTCAAGCATTTGTAGATTTAGAAAAAGCTTTTGTCAATGTTGACAGGAACAATATCTTTGAAATCCTGAAGAAAGCAGTGATAAAATTCAGGAATTAAGGGCTGTTTACAACTTGCAGAAAAATGAGACTGCAGGTTGTAAGAGTTGAAGGACATGAAAGGCTATCTACACATACAGTGAAAATGTACTTAATTCATTAGACTATTAATTACAGCCTACTGGTAAATTTTGAGATCTGTCATTTGACTCTGTAAATCACAATACCTTTCAAGTAAATTAGAGTGTTATGGTGTGAAGGTTCAATTTGAATAGCTCTGAGAGCAAACAAAGGGTGTCATTAGGAAAGAGCCATGTATTAAGCTACCTGGCATCATCCAACTGGGAACTAATTATGTGTGGCTTCACACAACGTTCCATCTCATGTCCCTTACTTTTTCTTGTGTATATCAATGACCTTTCATAAATAATATTACCAAATGACAAGTTTATTTTGTTTGCAGATGATTCAAACAGCTATTGAAATTTTTGTGGACATTAATAAATGGTTCCTAGCACATCCTTTGTCAATATACTTTGAAGAGACACATGCAATTCAGAACTTGTAAGAGGTTTCCCACCAGTATATGCTTAAAATATGATGGCAAACAGATTGAAGTGTAAAACGTTAAATTACTTGCTATTACAGCATAGTAAAAAATTCTGCTGTGAGGATTACACCTAAGAACTGCAGAAGCACCTATGCCAATCTCTATTTGCAATGTGAATGTTGTCTGACATAGGGTACATAAAAAAGAAAAGTTGACATACTAGCCATACTTTCATTCGATAATGTCATATGGGACTATTTTTTGGGGTAGATCGTCAAGCCAAGCTAAACTTTTCTGGGTACAAAAACATGTAATAAGATGTTTTGCAGTGTAAACTCAAGAGCATCCTTCTGAGACCTATTTAGAGGCTAGAGATATTAACTTCAGCTTTAAAATATATGTATGCTTTAATCAAATTTGTCATTAAAAATATCTCTCTATTTCAAACCAACAGCTTAGTCCATGGAATCAGTACTAGAAATAAGAATAATCTTCACAAATATTTAAAGTCACTTACTTGAAAGGTGTCCATTATTCAAGAACACACATTTTCAATAACTTGCTAGCACTCATGAAAAGTTTAACTAAAAGTAAAGTTCAGTTTAAGAGGAACCTAAAGGATCTGTTGGTGCCCAGCTCTTTTTACTCCATAAATGGATTTCTTATTAAAAACAACTGATGTGTGTGTGTGTGTGTGTGTGTGTGTGTGTGTGTGTGTATATATATATATATATATATATATATATATATATATATATATATATATATAATAGAGGGAAACATTCCACGTGGGAAAAATATATTTAAAAAGAAAGATGATGAGACTTACCAAACAAAAGCGCTGGCAGGTCGATAGACACACAAACATACACACAAAATTCTAGCTTTCGCAACCAACGGTTGCCTCGTCAGGAAAGAGGGAAGGAGAAGGAAAGACAAAAGGATATGGGTTTTAAGGGAGAGGGTAAGGAGTCATTCCAATCCCGGGAGCGGAAAGACTTACCTTAAGGGGAAAAAAGGACAGGTATACACTCGCACACACACACATATCCATCCACACATACACAGACACAAGCAGACATTTGTAAAGGCAAAGAGTTTTTATATATATATATATATATATATATATATATATATATATATATATATATACCTACCTAAAAACAAAGATGATGAGACTTACCAAACAAAAGCGCTGGCAGGTCGATAGACACACAAACAAACACACAAAATTCTAGCTTTCACAACCAACGGTTGTCTCATCAGGAAAGAGGGAAGGAGAGGGAAAGACGGAAGGATTTGGGTTTTAAGGGAGAGGGTAAGGAGTCATTCCAATCCCGGGAGCGGAAAGACTTACCTTAGGGGAAAAAAGGACAGGTATACACTCGCACACACGCACATATCCATCCGCATATACACAAACACAAGCAGACATTTGTAAAGGCAAAGAGTTTGGGCAGAGATGTCAGTCGGGGCAGAAGTACAGAGGCAAAGATGATGTTGAAAGACAGGTGAGGTATGAGCGGCGGCAAATTGAAATTAGAAATTAGCGAAGATTGAGGCCTGGCGGATAGCGAGAAGAGAGAATATGCTGAAGGGCAAGTTCCCATTTCCGGAGTTCTGACAGGTTGGTGTTAGTGGGAAGTATTCAGATAACCCGGACGGTGTAACACTGTGCCAAGAAGTACTGGCTGTGCACCAAGGCATGTTTAGCCACAGGGTGATCCTCATTACCAACAAACACTGTCTGCCTGTGTCCATTCATGCGAATGGACAGTTTGTTGCTGGTCATATATATATATATATATGTGTGTGTGTGTGTGTGTGTGTGTGTGTGTGTGTGTGTGTGTGTGTGTGTGTGTGAGTGAGTGTGTGTGTTATTTACTAATAATATAAAATAATGTGAATATCAATACAACTGAACTTCTCTAAAAGTTCAATCAATAATGTTATCATTGTAAATAAGTCTTATAAAATGATTTGTCTCCTCAGTAAATATTACCTCATAAATAACAATATGTTTAAATCTTTTTTCACTCATTCCCTTTCCATCATGATCATTCCACTTGGGATCTGTGGAAGACACATTAGCATATTTGTTTTTCATGCTATATATTTTTTGTTCTTCTGACATGTTCTATATCTTGGAGGAGCTCTTCACTATGGATCAACTGAAACAAAAACTACTTCTCATCTAATCTAAGCTAATCAAGAGGGAAGCAGTAGTTGAGAAGACAGTGAGACAGCATTGTAACCTATTCCCAAGGCTATTCAATCTGTACATCAGCCAAGCAGTAAGGCAAACCAAAGTGAAACTTGGTAAGGACTTAAAGACTGGGGGGGATAAAAACTTCGTGGTTTGTAATACTGTCAGAGATGGCAAAGGCCTTGGAATAACATGGATAGTACCTTGAAATCAAGTTATGAGATGAGCATCAACAAACATAAAACAATGGAATATAGTCAAATTAAATCATGCACTGCCAAGAGAATTAGATCAGGAAATGAGATACTAAAAGTAGTAGAAGAATTCTGCAATTATGAAAAGGAAGTTGTCAATCAACATGTAGCAGAGATGCTGAGCTGCAGATAGGCATGACAAAAAGACTGTCACAAATAAATAGAGCTTACAGCCAGTAAGACCTTCATCAAAAATAGATCACACACACACACACACACACACACACACGCAAACCAAACTCACACACACCACTGCAGTCTCAGGCAACTGAAACCACATTGCCAGCAACAGCACCAGTGCATGACGGGAAAGGCGACTGGTTGGGAGTAAGGAGGAGGCTGGGGCAGGGAAGGGGAGGGATAGTGTGATAGGAGTGGCAGACAGAGTAGTGCTGCAGTCTAGATCAATGGCGGGGAAGAGGTGGGGTGGGGGGAGTACTGGAAAAGGAGAGAAATAAAAAGACTGAGTGTGAGGATGGAATGATGGCTGTGTAGTGGTGGAATGGGAACATGGATGAGGCTGGATGGGTGAGGACAGTGACTAATGAAAGCTGAGGCTGGGAGGGTTATGGGAACTTAGGATGTATTGCAAGGAAAGTTTCCACCTGTACAATTTAGAAAAGCTGGCATTGGTGGGAAGGATCCTTATGGCACAGGTAGTGAAGATCATTGAAATGAAGGATGTAATGTTTGGCAGTGTGCTCAGCAACAGGGTGGTCCACTTGTTTCTTGGACACAGTTTGCTGGTGACCATTCATGCAGAAAGACAGCTTCTTGGTCCTCATGCCCACACAGAATGCAACACATTGGTTGTAGCTTAGCGTGTAGATCACATGACTGCTTTCACAGGTAGCTCTGTCTTTGATGGGATAGGTGATCTTTGTGATGGACTGGAGTAGGTGGTTGTGGGAGGATGTATTGAACAGGTCTTGCATCTAGGTCTATTGCAGGGGTATGTGTCATGAGGTAACAGGTTTGGAGCAGGGGTTGTGTAAGAAAGGGTGGGTATATTGTGTAGGTTCACTGGATGGCAGGATACCATTGTGGGATGGGTGAGAAGGATAGCGGGCAGGACATTTCTCATTTCAGGGCATGACAAAAGGAAGTTGAAACCCTAGCACAAAATGTAATTCACTTACTCCAGTACTGGATGGTAATGGGTTGCGAAGAGAATGCTCCTCTGTGGCAGGACAGTGGGACTTTGAGAAGTGGTGGGAGACTGGAAAGATAAAACACAGGAGACTTGTTCTTTCGTGGCAGGACAGTGGGACTTTGAGAAGTGGTGGGAGACTGGAAAGATAAAACACAGGAGACTTGTTCTTGTACAAGGTTGGGAAGGAAAGTTACAGTCCATAAAGGCTTCAGCGAGACCCTCAGTATATTCTGAGAGGGACCGCTCGTCACTGCAGATGCAGCGACCACAGGTAGCTTGGCTGTATGTACATGTACCCGTAACTTTCCTGGTTACGACGTCGTTAGTCTCTGTTCTCACCCATCCAGCCCCTTACCTTTTCCCATCCAGCACTACACAGCCATCATTCCACCATCACACCAAATCTTTTTACTTCTCTTCGTTATCGCTATTCCCCCCCCCCCCCCCCCCCCCCCCCCGCCCCCCATCTCTTCCCTACAGTCCGTCTAACCTGCAGCACTACACTGTCTATCACCCCTACCATACTATCCCTCCACCTCCTCACCCCAACTGCCTCCTTACCCCCACCCATTTGCCTCTCCCATCAATGAACTGGTGCTGCTGCTCACAGTGGGGGTGTCGTCTATTTTTGACAACGGTCTTACTGGCCGATAGCTTTATTTATTTGTGATAGTCTTTTTGTTGTGCCTATCTGTGACTCAGCATCTTCACTATATGGTGAGTGGCAACTTTCCTTATCATCATATTGTTACATTCAATCCAGGATTTTCCAATGTTTGATTTCTAAAAAGAGAAATTTGTTAACATTGAATATAAATATAAGTATTAGGTAATTGTTTCTGAGGGTGTCCAGCGTTGTACAGAAATGTAATGTTGAGAATAATAAGTTCTAGCTAGAATAGAAAAGAAACTTTTGAAATATGGTGCTCTAGAAGAATGCTGAAGAGTTGTTGAGAAAACTGGTAGCAGAGTTTGGCAGCAAGCAAGGAGCAATACATGTCACATCTAAAAACAAGAACAACACATACAAGGACACCTAAACAGTAATAACAAGAAGAAAGTCTCTTCATCAGGAAAAATGAATTCAAGGCAAAGAAATCACAAGCAGCAAGATATGGAATTGCTATTCCTTCACTCAAACTCCATTCTCTGTAATCTTAATCTACTACTTGACATGTTCTGAATCCTTGTGACAGTTTTCATATTTTTTGATTGCAGACTGATTTTCTGTAACAATGTGCTTGACATCTTTTCTCCTTTTCAAACATATCTCATCCATAAATACTTTACAACACAAATTCTGCTTCTGTAGAAGACAATGCTACAGCATTTTGTTTCTTAGCTTCCCAACTGACAGTGTTACCAAACAGCTTGATAGTATGTAATCTGTTGATTTTTTATCTGTGCTGTTGGCCCAGTCGGCATCATATAAGCTATTATAGTCAATTTTATAATGCATCCTGTTACCTATCATGCCTTTTATGTAACACAATTTCTTTTTAAATCTTTCCAGTGTGATTCCTTTGCAGCACTTTGGTAACGATTGAAATAATTAACAGCATAGCTTAAATAAGGTCATGTTGTTTCAGTTAAATAAAGCAAACATCCTATTGGTTATCTGTAAGGCAATTTTTCATCCAATCTTTTTCAACTTCTCTGCAGTTCAGTTCCATGGATGTGTTAATTGACTTGCATTCATTCATATCAAACCTCCTTGACAGATTTTCCAAATCAATTTTCTGACTCTAAATCATTCCATCCTCCCTCTTATCTACATAATTCCCAAGAACAGTCTCAAATCTCCCAAATTTTTCATTTTAAATTTACATCTTAAGGCCAATTTGAAATCTTGAATATTCATCTTATCATTTCCTAAAAGGATAATGCCATCTACATATAACAAAATATTAACCTTAGTCTTTATGTTCCTATAAGTATGCAGATAACCATCAGCACTGCTTTAAACAAAGCCTAAAACCTTAACAAACTTCTCAGAGATTAAATTCCAGGATCTTATTTCTTTGGTTAGTTTACCCACAGTACCTGCTTCTGCATTAATTCCTGCTGGAGTAAATACGTAAATTTCTTCATTAAAATTTCCATGAAGGAAAGGTCTCTCTGCATCCATTTGATTTGCAGTTTTTTTGTGATTCATAACAGCACACATTGTTCTCAGACTGGTCAACCTTGCTTCAGATGCATATGTTTCATTATAGCCAAAATCTTTTCTTTGAAAATAACCACAAGCAACTAGTATAGCTTTATAACTATTAATATGGACTACATCATCAGTTTTACTTTAAAGTCCCATTTAGTGTCAATAGCCTTCTTGTTTTAAGATAATTTATACACTGCCCAGGCCTCATTTTCATTTATTACACCCACCTCTTCTGCTTCAGTGTGAGACCATTATTCTTTATCTGATCTGCCATAGATGTCACTGGAAGTTTCTGGAACATCCTCAACATTCCATATCCACTTTCAGTGTTAATACAGCATGGTCTTTCACCGACAGTGGATATTTTCATCTTTTCATGCTTTTGTGGATTTCAGGAGATCTTGCATCTTCAGCTTTATTATCACATCAGTAGTCACTGACATTTTCTTCGTTAATGATAGCCTCATCATTTCTGTCATCATTGGAAGAAAACCAGTCTTCATTATCCAAGTCAAAATGGTTTTCATGCAACCTCTCATCGAAGAATGATGTGTGTCTCTTTGGCACGATCACTGATATCTGTTAACACAATAATCAGCCACGAAGCACTTCTTTATTGTGGAATTCAACTTTCCAGTGATCACTTCTCCAGGAAGTCATAAATATCCCATAACACAAACACTCTCAGTTTCTGCAACTATGCCATTTCACCATACCACAGAGTAACAGGAACTGTCATTTTTAATGCACACGTGTTTTATTTATCAAGTGAACAGCATTCTGTCCTGCTTGTAACCAAAAAGATTTTCATGTTTACTATTCAGCAATATGTAGTGAACCTTGTTTATAATGTTCCTTCATCTTGTTGTGGTGTATTTCTTATGAGGTAGCTTGCACCTGTACCCAGTATTAAATGTGCATACAGTGAGTAAAGTAAAACATAACTTTGCTTACCTAAAATGCAATCTCACCGAATGAAAATGAACCATGTGTGATGCACTCAACATGTACAAACACTAGACCAAAGAACAAGAAAACAAAGAAAATTATATTTTCTAGATATCAAAGATGAGTCAATATTAAAATGTTCAGTCACAATGGTGTTGATGTGGTATTTATCGAAGTCTGCACATCAGCAGATCCCCTTGTGTTTGGCAGAACTGCAGGTGAGGATGTAAGAAAGCAATGGAGTGAATGGATGCTTCATATTTCTCTGAATAATTTTGGTGGAGGTGACCAAAACAAACACAGCTGGTCACACACTGTGCAGCAAGTAGGGAATAGAGTTGCACTCTCTGTGACACCAGTTGCATCCACCTGTGCACATGTTGCAAGGGTGCTACATGGTATTGAGCAGAATGTTTGAGCCATCTGATATGGTCAAGCTTCTGACCGAAATCTCTCATTGCATAATGAGGGGCATCTCTAGTGAGCAAAAATTTGCATCTCCCTTGCCTACTGGAACATGTGAAAATTAGAGGAGGCCTGGGAGGTGACACAGCCCTTGGTATTGGATTGTGTAAATCTTGTGACAGTTTTGAGGAGTCTGTTTTCAGTTCTTGTGAATGAATTGTTGGTGGAAGTGAAGTGGTAAAGGGTAAGGGTGCTGCATTGGCCTTACATGTATATTGTAAGCATTCATTTGATATGATATGTCGCTTGCCTCTTCTCTTCACAACTCAAAAAAGAGTCCTGAATAGGACAGAGAGAGTGTATATCAGATGGCATCATCTCGGAGCCAGACAAACTCAGAGTTGTGTAAATTTTTATGGATGAAAAACTTTCTGTCACCGTGCCTGACTGGGTTGAGTGACATGAGATGGTGAATGTGTGAAAACAACTGACAGTTGGACAGTTGCAGGTTGGGGGATCTTCCTGAGTCAGTGGAGGAGATGATGTAGCTGAGAACAAACTGCAACTGCTCACCATACATTATCTGCATGGGTTAACAGCATGCGTCTGCCTTAAATGCAGTGCAAGATTCCAGCAGCACCAAGGGTAATGCATCAAACAAGGCCTCCATACAGCATATTTATGCTGCTTTTAAGATGTGATGTATTTGATCTGTCATCTCATTGCTTGCAGGATGGTAGCCAGTAGTGCAAATGTGCTGCTTCCACAGAGTTGGAATAATTCCTTGAAAAACTGTCTGTCAAATTGTCATCCTCTGTCAGTTGTGATCATTTGTGGGATGCCAAACCTTGTGAACCAAGATTTCACCAAGCCTCAAGCTACTGACTCAGATGATATTTCAGGAATAGGTACTGCTTCTGGCTGCCTAGTGAAATGATCTATCATCATAAGTAAATATTGGCATCCCCCTGGGTATGGCAGAGACCCTATGATATCAGTGTGACTGTGAGTGAACCTTTCTGTAATTGTAGGGAAGCAACCCACCAATGTGAAAACATGTCTAACTACTTTGCTGCATTGGCAGCTGTTGCATGTCCATGCCATGTTGTGACAATCCTTTTGTATATCAGTCCAAATTACCTTTGCAACAACAAGATTGGTAGAATCTCTGATTTTTGGGAGTGCAAGATTGTGGCAGACACTGAAAAACTCCCGTCACTACTGCATAGGGATGAAAGACCATTGCCTCCCACCAGCTGTGTCTCACCAAATTCCTTGGTGCATGTCCTGCATGCAGGCGCTCTAACAGTAGGGCCATTCCTGATTAGCAATGTTGAAGGAATGCATCTTTATTTGACCAGTCACCACATCAAGCCAACTGATCACATTTAATCCTACACAGTTATGGGACATCACAACACTGTTTTGTCTAGCTATGTGTTTTATGTCAGTAGTAAACTTGGTGATGAATTCAGTCTGCCTGCATAAGCAAGATGAGTTGAGCTCAGTCAGATGCTGAAGTATCAAGGTCAAGGGCTTGTGGTCAGTAAGTATCTCAAAATGTTGACCTTCTGTGTAGGGTCTGAACTGCTTAATGGCTAAGTAGATGGTGGATAAGTCTCTATCGAATATGCCCCATTTCTGTTACGATGCAGACAAATTTTTGAGAAGAATGCCAGTAGATGTCAGTTACCACACACACTTTACTGCAATGCTGCGCTGATGGCCATCTGACACACATCCACCATCAGGGCAAGGGAAGCAGCTGGAACTGGATGTGCCAGCAGAGAAGCTTTAGCTAGTGCCACCTTTAGATCATGAAAAGCAATCTCCACTTCCATCATCCACAGTACTTTTCTGTACCCATACATGTTGTTTGCAGTCAGCAATCTGTTCAGTGGTTCCTATACTGCAGCAAAATGAGATAAATGCCACCTTCTGTAGTGTAATATCCCCATGAATCTGCAGAGACCTTTGAAAGCAGTCGGTAAACACATCCACTCAATCACTTTCATCTGCCCAGGCAGGGGTGAAACACCTGTGTGAGAGACAAATGCACTTACATTTTAGCAATAAGATACTTACCACTGCAGGTGACAATAGTGTAACACTCTAAAGTATTCAAACAACAGTCATAAGTGATCTATCAGGAATGGTGCAGTTGTTTAAGGTCTTACAGTCACCACACAGTCTACAAAAACCATCCTTCTTTTTTACCATTTGGAGGAGTGATGCTCACACACTGCAAGATCTGGTGAGGGTACCATCAGTAAGCATTTTGTTGAACTCCACTTGTCCAGCCAGTAGTCTATCTGTGGGTAACTGACACAGCCAAGCAGAAACAGGCTGCCTCTGTGAGGTCCTCATGTGATATTGCATAGAATGGCATTCCTTGTTTTTTGTTGCAACTGAGTCAATGAGTGCAGAGAATTCCTGAAGCAGCTACTGAAGAGGTTATGATCTGCACTTGTACCCTGGTATTCAGCACTGTTATGCTGTTACAATTATTGCCATGTGGCCCAGAAGGGAGGCACATCTGTTTTTACAGTACATGTTTTGTATAGTTCAGCATAGCCTGTGTATCAGCAACACCAGCTGTAATGGCCATGTTTTTTTCCTTGCGCAGTTTAGCCATTAACATTTGTACTCCTTTATGTTTCAAGTTAATATCACAAAAGTTTGCTTTAAGTGATAGATACTCAAGTTTTCCTCTTCAGAAATTCTTCCATTTCTACCTTTTGTTAAGAATGGAAGTGAATCTGGAAGTACTGATGCAGATGCCACACTATGCCTGGATATCTCCATGCAGTGTGTGACGGCACCATTGCACAATATGTGACCCAATGCAGGAGAGAGCTGTGGAGAGGATGCCACTTTCACTAAACATTGGATTGTTAAGTGTGGTATTTGGCAAAAGTGACAGAGAAAATCAGTGCTGTTATTAGCAGTGGCACACATCATCCACTACAAAATAAATCATAGAATTATTCACCACTATGGCCAGAGAAGTGCTATATTTGCTGGCTGCTCATACGGGTCCTTATGGAAGACACTGATTTCTTATCCAGTGTCAGTAAGAAAATGCTTACCAGTCATAACATCCTGTATGATACAAACCATTATGTGCTGAAATTATGACATTCTTGTAGCTCATAAGGTGCTTACTCTTCATTTGAAAAGTGTGCACACATTCTATCACTCCTTGTTGAAGTTTGAGTATTGGCAAGTCATCTATATTGTCTGAGAGCATTTTTTCAAAGTCTACAGTACCAACACCAGCTGAAGGTATCATGTTTATTACTGTTTCCCTAACACTGAGCTCTGTTAACACCTTGACCAGTTGGCTGACAGATTGCTCTGTGTTTGAAGCTGACAGCTGTGCTGATATGTGCACTTCGAGGCCGGTTGCATCTGTGTGCATGGATATGTGTATTTCTGGACCACCTGTCACAACCTCCTTAATTACTGCATAGGTGCACTCTTTTCTGAATGCAATTGCAGTCACATCAGCTTTGCACTCTATCTTATCTGGAGGTAGGACAGCAGTAGCAGAACTAATTTCCTAATATTGGCCAGTAATTTGCGTAGCCAGAAGATTCACAGTGATTGTTCAGATTACTGTTTGCTGATAGCCAACACACATTGCACCCATAAAATTTGGAAATTGGAGCTACCAACTTGTTCTCCACCCCCTTAAGTTTGTACAGACACAATTCTGGTTGCAGAACAAAGCACTGCAACAAGGTCTCTCTGCATACATTTTACAACAGTTGTGGCAGTGTGTCATCATGTGCTTGATCTCATTAAGGTCCGGCTGTGACATAAGCATTGTATATTTATCTGAACTGACACAAATTCCCTGCCGGCCAAAGGTGGAAACCAGTTTCGTGAGCCACAGTTGTGTTTTTGTGGGTCAGAATGCTGCCGATTCACATTGTTGATCCTGTGTGGGCAGTGTGCATCTTGACTGTCATTTGATGTAGGTGGCGATGACAAGGCTTTACTTGCTGAAGGTAAACTTGCCTTCCATGTTTGATCACTGTGTTGTTATGATCCTCCTTTGTTTGACACATTCAGGAATGACAATATAATGTAGTTTTATGCAACAGTTAAGTTTTGGGTCATCACTATGGGGTAGTTTGCACATGCCCCCATTATTAAAAGCCTACAATTTGAGTAAAGTATAATACAACTTTTTTTTTACATTAAATAGTCTCATTAAACGTCACACATTCTCAACATACACAAGAACTAGACCAAAGAATAAGGAAACAAAGACAGTTGTATACTCCAGATATCAAACATGAAGAATGATAAAATGTTCACACTCGCACTGACATCAATTTGATATTTATCAAAGTTGCCATTATCTCATCATCAATTCATACTGGACTCCCTTCTCTTCAAAGACACTTGTCATTTTGTTTGACAAATATTCACCTCTGTTATAGCAGTGGAATGCACTAATCCTCAAATGGATTCATTCTGTTTAACATATTTCAGTACTTCAGATTTATTTTGCTGCATATTGACTATAATCATCTATAAATGCAATAATGTAGCTCTTTCCCACATACGTAATAGAACTCATGATGTCACTAGGAAAGTCTCAGTGGATGTTTCGCACTTGCCCTCTTCGGATTTTGTGGAAATCTTGTTTACTTGCCTTCACTGCAGATGGTGCATGAGTCTTACCTTCAATATTCATTTCTTCCACATATTTCAGAAGCACTTTTAGATTTATGTAATTTGAGCGTTCTAAACTTTGATCCCAGTTTGCAATCTTTCAACTAAAACTGCTGTGCAAGAGTTTCTGAAAAATTTCATAGCATGCATTTTCATCTCGCCCTCTCTCTCTCTCTATCTCTCTCTCTCTCTCTCTCTCTCTCTCTCTCTCTCTCTCTCTCTCTCTCTCTCCATACCTCTGTCTCCAGACTGCACTGACAGTAGTTTGTGAACAAATAAAATATTTTTAATCAAAACTGGTACTGCTTTTCCAATGACATATCTGACAACATCTGTTTCACTGAACTGAACTTTAAAGAAGCTCCAATTTTTGCAATCTTGATCACTATCTGTCTTTTAAGTGTTTGCACTTTTATAGAGTTTGCACATTTATTTCCACAATCCATGAGACTTTTTTTTAACAAAGCTGAACTTCAGATTTACTGTAGTTAATGTCTTAATTGCAGTTACAATGTCATCACAGCCTTGTGCATTGTTAACAAAAGATGATATCCAGCATCAGTTTCTTCACTGGTGTGCCTGTTGACTAAAAATTGTCAAATTCTATGAAATGTTTACTCATTGTACTTTTTCATGGATTGAAATTTAACTGCAGTAAATGTTTATGTAGAAATAACTGACTGCAATGCTTTTTCTTTCAAATGGGACAGAAAAGTTTTTCCACATTTCAAATGCACTGCTGCAGTCTTTCACATATTTCAGGTGGTTGTATGTAATTCATTCCATTATTTTTTAGCAACACTTTGTATCATGATTTGAGAGATTTTGGAGTAATTTGTTTATCTTAGTATCCTCCTTTTCCATGTCACTCTCTAGAACTTCACTTGCTCTGTCTATTTGTTGACAGTAAGATCCAACAAATCTAATTCATCTGGCCTGCCTCATGTGCAGAATTTCCAGATTTCAAAACTGTTTTCAACTTGATATTTGCTTTCATATTCTTCTGACATCTTGATATTCCAAGCTGATTAACCAGGAATACAAAAATGTTTGCACAACAGTTACGTTTTTAACTTCCAACTTTTACTTTCTGTCCTGGGCCCATAGGTCATTGAGAACATGTGTAGCAGAGCACGGTTGCAAGCAAGAAACATTAGTTTTCAAATATTTGTTCTCTGACAAAAAAGAACAGTATGTGATATGTGTAACAACACATGCAAGGATGCTCAGAGAGTAATAACAAGTCAAAGACTCGACATCAGCAGAGATGAATACAAGACAACAAAATCATAAGGAGCACGATACAGAATTTCATATGAAATATCAAATAAAAAGATACTGAATCAAATCTGAGAGAAAAATACTTTATGTCTCAACATGACTAAAAGAAGTGATAGGCTGGATGGACATATCCAGAATTATCCAGGAATAGTTACTTTGGTAAGGGAGCAAAGTGAGGGAGGTAAAACTTTTAGAGGGAGACAGTGTTTGAATACTGTAAGCAGATTCAAATGGGTGTAGGTTGCAGTATTTGCAGAGGACTGATTAGTTAGGAGAGCTGCATCAAACCAATCTTTGGACTGAAGACAACAACAAGAAACATATTACAATTCTTACTTTGAGTTCTTCTGCTCCAGCATCATATCCAGGCCACTGTATGTAAGTTTTGGTGAGCATAAGGTAACGCAGCATTTTGGGTCTTCTGCTTGTTGGTATCTCCTCGAGGAGAACAAGAATCAAATCCTCACGTCGAGTCTCAAGCAAGCGATGTTGTGCCATGTGTAATTCAAATTGACACCACTGACTGCGAAGAAAAGCCTGTGAGATGACCAGCAAGATACTTCTGCTCTGATCCATGCATGAGATAATGTTCTCTAGTATGCTCAAGCCCACCTGGGAAAATTGTTATTACTAAAAAAATCATCCACTTATATCATTTGTTGAAAATGATATAAATTTAGAATACTACTGTTCCATGAGACTTACTTGTTACTTGTAAGCAACTTATAAGTGTGTAATAGTTCTTGTTTATGGAAAGTATTATTTATAACTTATGGCACAGGATCTACAGGCTTAGTGATTGGCCAGGTTGTAAGTTACATATCAAAGCTAATTTACGATAAAACAAAACAGAAAACAAAAGTACATACAAGAACAAATTTGTTCTCAACTTATCTTAGTGAGTAATATTGTGAAATATGCTAAGCATTTATTCATAATCAACAAGCAGCATCCCATTTAAAGATAGAATAGTAACCCAAATTAATAAACGAATTAGTGTATATGTGTGTAATCTTAGCACAGTAGAGTTAAGTTATGTCCTAGAGAAATCTGAAGTAGTCAGCTCCACTTAGAAACTTGATAAATAAAGTTTATAGTATCACTATTTCACTCATTCTTTCTTCTAGAATTGACGTCAGATTTGTTGTTATTGTAGTTTGGAGCTTTGCTTTTTATATGTACTTTATTCTTTAACACAATGGATATGAAGAACAACACAGTACATTATTACATCCAGATGTAGTTGAAAGTAGTTGAAGCAGAATATTAGCTTAAAGAAAAAAGACAGGTCTGGATCAAACCAGAATAGGAAAAGAAGAATTCTGCTTATAGGCAGCAGTCAAGGGAGGGGTGTGGGCCAGCAGCTTCAGTAGAAATTAGGTGCAGGGTACCAGGTCACAAGTTTTGTGAAACCAAGTGATAGCCTTAGCCAGGTGACAGAAAACGTAGATCAGCTATGTAGGGACTTTGAGAAGGAAGATCAGGTAAATAGTTGGGGGAGCAGGAAACAGCCTGGCTATGAATCCAATATACAATATTAGGAGTGACCTGGATAAAATAGGAGCAGAAACTGAGCACACAAATGTGGGGTTTGTGGAGATCTTTCAGTGCCATGATCAGCCCTGGGTAAACACTGCTCTAAAGTATGTTAACACTGAGTTGAACAGGATGCTCCAGACATCGGCAAAATCTCACGTAAGTGTTGTTCCAGTAAATGCTATTGGTAGGTGGGGATACACTACACATGGCCTGCATCTGAATAGGATGGGGAAAAGTAAGTTAGCTTCTCAATTAACAGAAATTGTAAGGGGGTCCACAGTCACACAAGGGGTGATCCCTGTGGTTAATAGATCCAGGCAGACAGGTTTTTTAGGTTTAAGTCAAAGTCCAGACAGATGACAATCAAGATAAATAGAATAAAATAAACTTCATGTACAGTTAATAGGGGTAAAGTTAAGGGCAGTATCAACGTACTTCATCAAAATATCAGGGGAATAAAAAATAAAGTAGATGACCTATTAGTGTGTTTAGATGATCTCAAAAATAAGAATGAGACTGATATACTCTGTCTGTCTGAACACCATGTAACTGTGGGCATGGGTAGTGTCGGTATAAGTGGGTATAATTTAGCATCTCACACTTGTAAATCTAGGATGGATAAAGGAGGAGCTGCCATTTTCATAAAACAAGGGTATACATGCAAAACTGTAGAAGTAAGCAAATTTTGTGTTGATCAGTACTTTGAGGTTTGTGCATGTGAACTTCAGCTAGATAATGTAGTATTGACAATAGAAACAGTGTACAGGTCCCCATTAGGAGACTGGGAGCTGTTCATAAAAAAGTTTGACTCCCTATTTTCCTGTCTGTCAGACAAAAAGAAGTTGTTAATCTGTGGTGAATTCAGTGTAAACTTTCTAAGTAATTCTGATAGGAAAAGTGAATTAGAAGTGTTATTAACAACATATAATTTAGAATCAGTGATCAATTTCTCTACACGTATAGTTCAGGACAGTAGCACGCTGATAGATAATGTATTTATACAAAAAGAGGATTTAAACAAACAAGTGCTTTCCCTGTGGTAAATGGATTTTCAGACCATGATGCACAACTGATTAACTTACAAAACCTAACAGGGTGTACAGTTCAGAAACCATTAAGTAAAAGTCTGAGGTGCACTTAACCTGGTATCTATACAGCACTTCAGACAGCGTAAGAAATGTTAATTGGGGAGATGTATATAATGAGAGAAATGCTAATGATAAGTGCAACATATTTCTTGATAAATTTATATCCGTCTTTGAACATTGTTTCCAAAGAAAATTATTAAGTGTAACACCACACACTTTTTAAAAGAAATCTTGGATTACGACTGGTATTAAAGTGTCTTCAGAAAGAAAAAGAAAACTGTATGAGACAGCAGAACTAGTAAAGATCTAGAATTATTTTTACACTATAAAAATTATTGTAACATACTGAGAAAAGTTGTAAAGAAATCAATAAATATGTATGTTAGAGAAGAAACTAACAACTCTGGCAATAAAATCAAATCAATATGGAATGTTGTTAGAAGGGAGACAGGAAAAGTAACCACAGGGGTAGGTAGTATCACTGTTAAAGAGAACAAGACCATCCTAACCAACAGTACACAAGTAGTTAATGTATTTAACAACCATTTCTTAAGTGTAGGAGAAAAAATTGGTGAGAACAGTTCAAAAGAAAAAGCTAGGCAGTACATGGAAGAGTCTGTTTTGAAAAAAATTAGTCAGACTAAGTTTCACCTAGCAACCTCTTGTGAAATAAATAAAATTATTAAATCTCTGAAAAACAAATGTTCTACATCTACATCTACATCTACATCTACATCCATACTCCGCAAGCCACCTGACGGTGTGTGGTGGAGGGTACCTTCAGTACCTCTATCGGTTCCCCCTTCTATTCCAGTCTCGTATTGTTCGTGGAAAGAAGGATTGTCGGTATGCCTCTGTGTGGGCTCTAATCTCTCTGATTTTATCCTCATGGTCTCTTCGCGAGATATACGTAGGAGGGAGCAATATACTGCTTGACTCTTCGGTGAAGGTATGTTCTCGAAACTTTGACAAAAGCCCGTACCGAGCTACTGAGCGTCTCTCCTGCAGAGTCTTCCACTGGAGTTTATCTATCATCTCCGTAACGCTTTCGCGATTACTAAATGATCCTGTAACGAAGCACGCTGCTCTCCGTTGGATCTTCTCTCTCTCTTCTATCAACCCTATCTGGTACGGATCCCACACTG
The DNA here is from genome assembly GCF_023864275.1 of Schistocerca cancellata. Lineage (NCBI taxonomy): Eukaryota > Metazoa > Arthropoda > Insecta > Orthoptera > Acrididae > Schistocerca > Schistocerca cancellata. Next base: position 187,897,405 of record NC_064634.1, read on the forward strand.
CTGAGCAGTATTCAAGCAGTGGGCGAACAAGCGTACTCTAACCTACTTCCTTTGTTTTCGGATTGCATTTCCTTAGGATTCTTCCAATGAATCTCAGTCTGGCATCTGCTTTACCGACAATGAACATTATATGATCATTCCATTTTAAATCACTCCTAATGCGTACTCCCAGATAATTTATGGTATTAACTGCTTCCAGTTGCTGACCTGCTATTTTGTAGCTAAATGATAAAGGATCTATCTTTCTGTGTATTCGCAGCACATTACACTTGTCTACATTGAGATTCAGTTGCCATTCCCTGCACCATGCGTCAATTCGCTGCAGATCCTCCTGCATTTCAGTACAATTTTCCATTGTTACAACCTCTCGATACACCACAGCATCATCTGCAAAAAGCCTCAGTGAACTTCCGATGTCATCCACCAGGTCATTTATGTATATTGTGAATAGCAACGGTCCTATGACACTCCCCTGCGGCACACCTGAAATTACTCTTACTTCGGAAGACTTCTCTCCATTGAGAATAACATGCTGCGTCCTGTTATCTAGGAACTCCTCAATCCAATCACACAATTGGTCTGATAGTCCATATGCTCTTACTTTGTTCATTAAACGACTGTGGGGAACTATATCGAATGCCTTGCGGAAGTCAAGAAACATGGCATCTACCTGTGAACCCGTGTCTATGGCCCTCTGAGTCTCGTGGACGAATAGCGCGAGCTGGGTTTCACATGACCGTCTTTTTCGAAACCCATGCTGATTCCTACAGAGTAGATTTCTAGACTCCAGAAAAGTCATTATACTCGAACACAATACGTGTTCCAAAATTCTACAACTGATCGACGTTAGAGATATAGGTCTATAGTTCTGCACATCTGTTCGACGTCCCTTCTTGAAAACGGGGATGACCTGTGCCCTTTTCCAATCCTTTGGAACGCTACGCTCTTCTAGAGACCTACGGTACACCGCTGCAAGAAGGGGGGCAAGTTCCTTCGCGTACTCCGTGTAAAATTGAACTGGTATCCCATCAGGTCCAGAGGCCTTTCCTCTTTTGAGCGATTTTAATTGTTTCTCTATCCCTCTGTCGTCTATTTCGATATCTACCATTTTGTCATCTGTGTGACAATCTAGAGTAGATGACATCTCTAATAAGATATTAAAACAATGCGGAGCAATTACACCTGATGTTCTGAGTCACATATGTAATGCATCACTAACTCAAGATATTTTCCCAGACAGGTTAAAATATGCCATTGTCAGGCCTCTCTGCAAAAAGGGAGACACCACAGATGTCAATAATTATCGGCCAGTATCCTTGCTTACAGCATTCTCAAAAATCTTCTTGAAAGTAATGTACTCAAGAATGGTTAGCCATCTCAACAGTAATGGGATACGCAGTAAATCACAGTTCGGATTCCAAAAATGCTGTTCCACTGAGACAGCAATATACAATTTCACTGTCCACATAATAGAGTCTTTAAGTAGTAAAATGTCACCAATAGGAATTTTCTATGACTTGTCCAGAGCATCTTATTGTGTGAACCATGACATTATGTTACAGAAATTACAATGCTATGGTATCAATGGAATAGCATATGAGTGGTTCAAGTCATACCTACAGAACAGGAAGCAAAAAGTTTACTTATATGGGTCAAGTGATTTAAATAAGTTTGCCACTTCATCTAACTGGGGTGAAATTACATTAGGTGTTCCACAGGGTTCAATCATGGGTTCCCTTCTGTTCTTGATATATGTGAACGACCTCCATTCCTATCTGAAACAGGAAGCTGAACTGACACTGTTTGCTGATGATACAAGCATCATAAATCCAGTAAAAGAAATTCCAATTGAAAATGGTACAAATAAGGTCTTTGGAAAAGCCATTAATTGGTTTTCTGCAAATGGGCTTGCTCTAAACTTTGAAAAAACACTGTACATCCAATTTTCTGCTGGAAAAAGTACAGATCCTTCAATACATATAGCACATCAACAGAAGTCACTAGACAGGGTAGAGCATACTAAGTTTTTGGGTGTACATGTAGATGAGAATCTTAATTGGAAAATTCATATTTTGGATCTTCTAAAAAAATTCATATTTTGGATCTCCTAAAGTGACTAGATTCAGCAACTTTTGCGATCAGAATAATTGACAATTTTGGGGATATAGAAATTAGTAAGCTAACATACTTTGCATACGTTCACTCTCTGATGTCATACAGAAGAATATTTTGGGGTAACTCAACATTTAGACAAAAAGTATTCACTGCTCAAAAGAAAATGGTTAGAAGAATGTGTGGGGTACATAGTCGCACATCTTGTAGGCATCTTTTTAAGAGATTGGGAATTCTTTCTACAGCCTCAAAGTACATCTATTCACTAATGAAATTTGTTCTCAATGACATGGACCACTTTAAAAACAACAGTGACATTCATGATTATAAAACAAGAAAAAAGAAGGACTTACACTATCCTTTGCTCAACCTATCTTTGGCACAGAAAGGGGTAAAATATGCTGCTGTAAAATTTTTCGACAAATTACAAGATGAAATAAGGTGTCTGACAGACAGCAGTAATAGCTTCAAAAGTAAGCTGAAATCATACCTCCTTGACAACTCCTATACCATAGATGAATTCTTTAATAGAAATAAATAAATCTATAAATATAGTATGTGCATTTTGTATCATTTAAGGGAATGGGGTAAATAACAGAAATATTAATCTTTAACTCTGTATTGTAGTATATATATTAAAAATTTTTGTTTCATATGTGCATTTCTTTTGCACTTGACACATTCCACACCATACCGTGGGATTTATCATTGGAACATGCAACCAATTAACTAACAATGAAGCAACTGTTATAAACTGATATTAGACTCATCATTCATCTCTGCTAACACTAATGATAGTTTTACATGTAATTTATACTTTAACATCATGAATATGAAGAACAGTAACACAATACATTACAACATTGAAGCAACTATTATAAACTGATATTTCACCCAACAATCATTACTGCTAACATTAATGATAGTTCTATATATGTCATACTAAAAGGGTCATTAGTAGCCTCTATTTATATACTTAAATGGCCATAAATTGATATATTTTTGCTCTATACCAATATTTGATGCCCTTCTAGGAAGGTACATTTATGTTGTAAGTCCATGAAGAAAGGATCAGTGAGTGTGAAGGTTGATTTTACTAGGTACTTAATAAAGTATAACTGGAAATCTTCAATACCCCAATCTAGATACTAAGAAAATTTCGTCACGTGATGTATGTTCGTGAATAACTGGCAGTGGCTTCTAAAATGGGAATAAATTTATTTCTGAATATTTTGTCATCCACTTGTTGTTTTATGTCTGTAAGTATCTATTACATGCATTTATTAAGGCAAAAGTGCTTCAGTTTGCTGGTCAGAGACTCGTCCATAGCTGATTAGTGGACAGAAGAAAGAGAGCTATGGAGATTTATTTTGTACCTTGTTCAAATGTTCAAATGTGTGTGAAATCTTATGGGACTTAACTGCTAAGGTCATCAGTCCCTAAGCTTACACACTACTTAACCTAAATTATCCTAAGGACAAACACACACACCCATGCCCGAGGGAGGACTCGAACCCCTGCCGGGACCAGCCACACAGTCCATGACTGCAGTGCCATAGACCGCTTGGCTAATCCCGCGTGGCTTTTGTACCTTCTCAAGTTACGAAATGATTCATTCTATAAAATGCTTCACTTAGTAACTGTCTTGTAATTTGAGATTAAAAATTGTGACACTCCTGTATGTTGATTTGCCACTTCAGCTAACATCTGAAGAAAAAACTAAAGTCAAGAGGTACCAGATCAAAAGTGATGTAAAGCGGGGTGACGTGGGATATTGAAACACTGACTTGGGATGTGAGTGCAGACAACTAGGTATTAATAGATGGGGAAAGGGCGGGGGGGAGGGGGGGGGGCAGGAACAGTTTGGTCAACAATAGAGAATATGGTATCAGGAATGACTATAGAAGCTAAGTGCAGCAAAATCACACACAAGTGTGGGCTTTGCTGAAGTTCTGCAGTGGCACATTCAACCCTGGATTAACAAAGCTGTCAGGCGAGTTAACCAGCAACAGTCAACAGACCAAGTCGCTGCTGCCTTTGAGTTGAGTTCTGGTGGTGCTGCAGCAGTTGCTGCTATGAAAAGGAAGAGATACACAATACATGGCCTATAACTTATCAGGATGAGTATAGACAGATTACCGGAACTAATAGCTGATGATACAGGGGTAGGAGTTCAAATGATCACCAGTTGTAGAATTCCTGCAAATTCTTGTAATTGATGGGGTGGGAGGTAAGACTTTTTTTGGGTTAAATACCTCATTCAAAAAGACTTCCTTAAAAAAGTTCCAGATAAATGACACATTGCACACAAAAGAAACTTTTATGGTTAGTCTTATTATTATGCATAAGAATGTCAAAAATGAACTTCATTAACTTCTTAATTGTTTATACTAAAACATCAGAAGGAAGTTGATGTATTAGGTCTGTCTGAGTGCTATGTAAGTAGCAGAATAAGTATGTACAAAAAAACAAAACAAAAAAAGACAATCCAGTTGCTCCAATCCTGGACTTTTATGAATTGCACAGGTGGGAACTTTCCCTGCAATACATCCTATATTCCCATAACCCTCCTGGCCTCAACCTTCATTAATTTTTGAATTCACAAATCACATTACACAAAAGTTAACAATGGAAAATTCAGAATGGAATGTAACAGTATTATGAAGAGGATAGTAGCTACTCACCATACAACAGAGATGCTGAGTCACAGGTAGGAACAACAAAAGATTGTCAGAAAGTGAGCTTTTGGCCAACGAGGCCTTCACTGAAAATAAACAACATACAACATGCATTTGTGTGTGTGTGTGTGTGTGTGTGTGTGTGTGTGTGTGTGTGTGTGTGTGTGTGTTTTGTCTGTTTTCAATGAAGCCTTTTTGGGCGAAAGCTCACTTTCTGACAGTCTTGTTGCTGTACCTACCTGAACACAGCATCCCAGCTATATGTTTAGCAGCAGCTATACTCCTCATAATATTATTATACAAAATTCTATGACAAAATATTACCCAACTGGTGTTTACTGTGACTTGTCAAAGCATTTGATTGTGCAGTTCACCATATTGTCCTGGAGAAGCTCAGATATGATGATATCAGTGAACTTGATGGTAACTGGTTTTCATCCTGTGTTACTAAAAGGATGCAGTAAGAGACTCAAGGAGTGTACACAATGAAACAACATCTTAGAAATGGGAATAATCACTAAGGGTGTCAAGAATACTGAAAATCTCATGCAATGTTGATATGTTGTAGCTTAAGTAGTTTTTTTAGACCAATTTAAGGCAGTTTTCTGACTTATTAGACCACAAGTGTCATACAACAATATTAACCATTCCTCCTGGAACACCCTTTATACCAGCATATGTGACCTTCCATCACATATAGAAAGGCAAAAACTGTTCTCCTTGCTGACAATTCAAATATTATAATTAAGCCCAAATTCAGCAACTGAAATTGTAAATAACATTTTCTTGAAAATTGATATCTAATTCCAGAATGAAATTTTTACTCTGCAGTGGAGTGTGTACTGATATGAAACTTACTAGCAGATTAAAATTGTGTGTAGACTGAGACTTGAACTGTGGACCTTTGCATGTGCTCTACCAACTGGGCTATCCAAGTATGACTGATGGAAGTAAAGCTGTGAGAATGGATCATGAAACATGCTTGGGTAACTCAGTCAGCAGAGAACTTGCTCACATAATGCAAATGTCTCGAGTTTGAGTCTCAGTCTGCACACAATTTTAATCTCACAGGGAGTTTTGAAATCTGATTCTCTGCATATAGATCATTACTGAACTTAAATAAAAGGCGATACATGCATTACAGAACTGCACAAAGCTTGACCACACTGTTTGAAATAATGCATGAGGGCAAATCTGAATATGAAACAGAATAGTCTAACATATTTGGTGTTTACATTGATAAGAGTTTTAACTCGAAGCTACATGTTACAGACTTTCTTAAACATTCTGCAGCTTTGCTTCATGGATAGTATCAGATTTTGGAGATGAAACTGTAAAAAACTGACTTATTTTTCTTATTCCCATTCACTAGAGTAACCTTCGAGGAAAGAGTGATATTGCACAAAAGTCTGTAGTAAGGAAAATATGTAGAGTCCAGTCTACAACCCCTAATGAAAGATCTTTAACCAGTTTAGTATTCTGACAACATCACAGTACACTTACTCCCTGATGAAGTTTGTTGTCAACAGTCAACCACAGTTTGAAAACAACAATGATATTCATAAATATAATACTATAAGGAGAAAATATTTAGATTTTTCATCTATCAAACTTAGTGTGGCACAAAAAGGACTGTAATATTCAGCTATTAAAATCTTTGACCACCTACCCATTTATTGAAAGAAAGCTCTTTCTACTGTGTTTAAGATTTTCTAAATGTGTAGAAGTATGTAAATGGTCAGCCTATTTTCTGCAAAGAAGATGTACTATATTTGTAAATTTCACTCATTTCGTATCCTAACAAGAGGTCACAATTATAATCCATGGAACATGCAAATAAATGAGACAGGAGATGGGTAGCAGGGGTTGTGTGGCATGGACTGGGCGGTTTTCTAGGTTAGATGGCCTTGGGCAAGTACAGAAAGGGCAACAGCCTCAAAGAGTGCAGGGCAAAGTCAGGACATGTGGGGACCAAGCAGAAATCTGTACTGTAATTGTAAAATGTCAAAGCTGCATTGGTAAAGTACCGGAACTTCAAGCGCTGATAGAAAGCACCGAAGCTGAAATCGTTATATGTACAGAAAGCTGGCTGAAGCCAGAGATAAATTCTAGTGAAATTTTTACAAAGGCACAGACGGTGTTTAGAAAGGATAGATTGCATGCAACCAGTGGTGGCATGTTTGTCACTGTTAGTGGTAGTTTATCCTGTAGTGAAGTAAAAGTGGATAGTTCCTGTGAATTATTATGAGTGGAGGTTACACTCAACAACCGAGCTAGGTTAATAATTGGCTCCTTTTACCAACGTCTCGACTCAGCAGCATTAGTGGCAGAACAACTGAGAGAAAATCTGGAATACATTTCACATAAAATTTCAAGCATGTTGTAGTCTTAGGTGGAGCTTTCAATTTACCAGACATAGACTGGGACAGTCAGATGTTTAGGATGGGTGGTAGGGACAGAGCATCGAATGACATTATACTGAGTGCATTATCCGAAAATTACCTTGAGCAATTAAACAGAGAACCGACTCGTGGAGATAGCATCTTGGACCTACTGATAACAAACAGACCTGAACTTTTCAACTCTGTAAGTGCAGAACAGGGAATCAGTGATCATAAGGCCGTTGCAGCATCCCTGAATAAGGAAGTAAATAGGCATATAGAAAAGGGAGGAAGGTTTATCTGTTTAGCAAGAGTAATAGAAGGCAGATTTCAGACTACCTAACAGATCAAAACAAAAATTTCTGTTCTGGCACTGACAATGTTGAGTGTGTATGGAAAAAGTTCAAGGCAATCGTAAAATGCGTTTTAGACAGGTACGTGGCGAGTAAAACTGTGAGGGATGGGAAAAACCCACCGTGGTTCAACAAAAAAAGTTAGGAAACTACTGCGAAAGCAAAGAGAGCTTCACTGCAATTTTAAACACAGCCAAAACCTCTCAGACAAACAGAAGCTAAATGATGTCAAAGTTAGCATAAGGAGGGCTACGTGTGAAGCGTCCAGTGAATTCGAAAGTAAAATTCTACGTACCGACTTGACAGAAAATCCTAGGAAGTTCTGGTCTTGCTCGAAACAGCATATCCAGACACTCTGGGATGATGATGGCATTGAAACAGAGGATGACACGCATAAAGCTGAAATATTAAACACCTTTTTCCAAAGCTGTTTCACAGAGGAAGACCGCACTGCAGTTCATTCTCTAAATCCTCGCACAAATGAAAAAATGGCTGACATCAAAATAAGTGTCCAAGGAATAGAAAAGTAACTGAAATCACTAACAGAGGAAAGTCCACTGGACCTGATAGGATACCAATTTGATTCTACACAGAGTATGCAAAAGAAATTGCCCCCTTCTAACAGCTGTGTACTGCAAGTCTCTTGGGGAACGGAAGGTTCCAAATGATTGGAAAAGAGGACAGGTAATCCCAGTCTTCAAGAAGGGTTGTCGAGCAGATGTGCAAAACTATAGACCTATATCTCTGACGTCGATCTGTTATAGAATTTTAGAACATGTTTTTTGCTCGGGTACCATGTCATTTCTGGAAACCCAGAATCTACTCTGTTGGAATCAACATGGATTCCAGAAATAGCAATTGTGTGAGACCCAACTCACTTTATTTGTTCATGAGACCCAGAAAATATTAGAAACAGGCTTCCAGGTAGATGTCATTTTCCTTGACTTCCGGAAGGCATCCGATACAGTTCCTCACTGTCGCCTGATAAACAAAGTAAGAGCCTACGGAATATTAGACCAGCTGTGTGGCTGGATTGAAGAGTTTTTAGCAAACAGAACACAGCATGTTGTTCTCAATGGAGAGATGTCTACAGACGCTAAAGTAACCTCTGGTGTGCTGCAGGGGAGTGTTATGGGACCATTGCTTTTCACAATATACATAAATGACCTAGTAGATAGTGTCAGAAGTTCCATGCGGCTTTCTGTGGATGATGCTGTAGTATACAGAGAAGTTGCAGCATTATAAAATTGCAGCGAAATGCAGAAAGATCTGCAGCAGATAGGCACTTGGTGCAGGAAGTGGCAACTGACCCTTAACATAGACAAATGTAATGTATTGCAAATACATAGAAAGAAGGATCCTTTATTGTATGATTATATGATAGCGGAACAAACACTGGTAGCAGTTACTTCTGTAAAATATCGGGGAGTATGCATGCAGAACGATTTGAAGTGGAATGATCATATAAAATTAATTGTTGGTAAGGCGGGTACCAGGTTGAGATTCATTGGGAGAGTCCATAGAAAATGTAGTCCATCAGCAAAGGAGGTGGCTTACAAAACACTCCTTCGACCTATACTTGAGTATTGCTCATCAGTGTGGGATCCGAACCAGGTTGGGTTGATGGAGGAGATAGAGAAGATCCAAAGAAGAGTGGTGCGTTTCATCACAGGGTTATTTGGTAAGTGTGATAGCATTACGGAGATGTTTAGCAAACTCAAGTGGCAGACTCTGCAAGAGAGGCGCTCTGCATCGCGGTGTAGCTGGCTGTCCAGGTTTCAAGAGGGTGCGTTTCTGGATGAGGTATCGAGTATACTGCTTCTCCCTACTTATACCTCCTGAGGAGATCACGAATGTAAAATTAGAGAGATTTGAGCACGCATGGAGGCTTTCCGGCAGTCGTTCTCCCCACAAACCATACGCGACTGGAACAGGAAAGGGAGGTAATGACAATGACAGTGGCATGTAAAGTGCCCTCTGCCACACACCGTTGGGTGGCTTGCGGAGTATAAATGTAGATGTAGATGTAGATGTAGATGAGAAGGAAAGAGCCATCCCATCCATCATCCAGTAAATCTGCATCACATGGCATTCTAGGCCACTTTTCCATAATTCTTCTCATTTTGTAAACCTTACTAGTCCTTTTACTTCACTGCCGTTCTTTCTGCCAGAAGCATTTTCAAATGATTTATATTTTCTCCTGCTGGAAGTTGGTGAGTAGAGTTTTTACCTGTCAATATTGCATTTCAGGAATTGATTACTTTCACTGATCCATTATAAGGTGAGATATTCATTGATCATTTTTGCATTATGAATGCTGTTTATTTGTAATTTGTGCAAAATAATTCAAGTCTGATTTTGGGTTATTCAGTTGAATTCAGTAATGGACAAAAGGGAATCTCCTCTTCAAAAGAAAAATGTTCATGTTTCAGTCTCTCAGTAAGAGAACAACAAGTTTCCCAAAGAACTGAGTGGCATCTTATTATAAAATCTGCACATTAAAAAATTTGCATAGCAATAGAAAATATGAATTAAGTTAAGTTGTATTAGCATTACTGTAAAACATCATTATGACCTATATACCTAACACTAAGAACTTATCATATATACATATCTTAAGGAAAAAAAATTATGGCTTACCTGGAAATCTCTTTCATGCAAACATACTTTCAGATCTGAGTTTTCCTCAAAATTTGGCACCAGCTCTTCAAGTACCCATTGTCTATTGGGATCACTGTATGATATAAATACGTCATAAGAGAACGCTGATCCAGCACCGACTTCTCCATTATTGGGACAATTTTTTTCATCATCCAGCAGACGGAGCAATGTGACACTGCGTACTGCTCGACCAAACTGATATATGTATTTCCATTTCCAGTAGCATACTCCCAACATCAGTACTATGACACAGCTCAGTACAATGACAACAATCTTCCACGTTGCCATTATTTGCTCTTCCTAGAATATAATTGTCAAAAAGTCACAAATATTACAGCAGATAAGATATTTACTAGTATTATTTTTTCATTATTTATAGGCTGTGGGCTGATCAGAGTCAGCTGCTATTTTGTTGATTTGAACTTCAAGATGGTTTGTGATGCTTGCAGTCTATAATTGGAAATCTGATATGATTTTTACCCCTATTTATTAAATGTTCATAAATGTACTGTAAATTATGAATATTACAGACTGTAAGAGAACACAAGCTTTATAAATGTGGGGCTACAGAAAAAAAAACTTGCAGATTAGATGGTCAAGTAATTAATTAAGAGGTACTAGATTGGATTGGGGAGAAAAATAATTTTACACACACCTTGATGGAAAGAAGAGACAAGTTTATTGGACACGTCCTGAATCATCAAGAAATAGTTAATTCATTTGGTAATGGAGGAAAGAGAGGAGAGTAAAAATTGCAGTGGGATATCCAAGATTGAATACAGTAAGTAAATTCAAACATATGTAGGGTACATTAACCATAGAGTTGAAAAGACTTTCACAAGGTGGATAAGCTCAGACAGCTATAGCACGCCAGTCTTCATAGTAATGACTGCAACAAGAATGATCACAACTACAATGATAACAATACTGTAAATGCATGTAAGCAAAAACAAGTACATCATCAATTTAAAAAAGTAATGAACTCATTGCAGAAATATGAATACTAAAATGTTGGCAGCATTTTGAAACAATGAATGAACTAATAATCAAGGAATAATCTTTTATATAATCATTATCTTCCATAAGAAGGTTTCATATAACATAACAAGTTTTGGAAGATAATTATCAACTTTGACTGTAGGGTTCAGTTAATGTCATATGTTTTTACATGACTACACAGCAGTGAGAGCTGTTAAATTTTTACTGAAGAACACTAACTCTCTAACCACATACATATAAACTTACAGTTCTGAACTTCTTTTTTTATAAGGAAAAAGCAGAGACATAGGACATAATATATAATTGAATGAAAATGTTGTAGCATCCTAAATCAGTTTTGTGATGGCCATTTCCAAAGATATTTGCATTCACAGCTTTCACAGGTGGTTACAATGACTATTACTTTATGCCACTATACCATGATGCCAATGAATATTTATTCATGGAGTCTTGAAAATCTGTTGTGCCACATTACTGAATAAATGTATTGTAATTAATCCAAAAATGGGTGCTCATCCCCACGAGAAACCAATTAAAACTTGGTTTTCATAAGAGAATTCTCATTAAAATATGAGCTATTGTAAGTATCTACTCCAAAATTTGAGGATCTGAGCAGTTTGTTAATAATCACAGGACACTGTCAGCCTCATACAAAATGGTACTCTCCAGAACTAAATGTTAATGTCACATCACCAAAACATAAAACAAGTTATAATGAATATACAAGGTCTGTTGTTTACAGGCTAACAAGCTACTAAACCACCAAAATGGAAAAAATTATGTGACAGAAAATACAGTGATTGCAGAACTGTCAGTGATATCAATCAAATATGTTTTGATCTTCTACATGACTAGTGCAATGGTAACACATTTTACTACCAAGCAAATCTTTGGATGGAATGCATACAGTGGGCAGCAGACCTCTATACTACAAGAGGTGGCCAAAAATGTGGAAACACCAAACACACAACATATTAACATCCACAATATGGTGTAGGAAAACTATTGGCATTCAGAAAAGTTCCCGATCATCTCAGAATTGATAAATACAGGCTCTTTATGATTTTCAAGGGAATCTTGTATCATTATTCCTGAAAAATTTGGCATGTTGAGGTAACAATGATGGAGGTGGATAGCAATCATGCACCCTTCTTTCCAAAGTAGATGACAGAGGCTCAATAATCTTGAAATCTGGTGACTTGTAGCCAGGGGAGATTTGACAATTCATCATCATATTCACAAAACTAATCCTGGATGAAGTCAGCCCCGGCATTTTGGAAAACAACATCAACACTGGGGAACAAATATTGAACCGATCACATAATCCTTGGCAAGAAGTTGATCCTGCTGAGTAGCCATCGGGCACATGGAATACCATTATATGGCTGCCCAAATCGTCACCAAACATCTACCGTTTTTCACCATGGCAGCATGCAGTCTGCATTGTAGGCCAGGGAGGGCATATGCCAGATCAAGGGAAACAGTGTGGAATGAGAATCTTCTAACTGAATACCATTCTTATATTGGCACATAGTCCAGATTTTATGGCTTTGGCTCCACATTTTCTTGTTACAGAATTTGCATCACTGATATGTGGATTTGGAATTCCAGTTCAACCAGTAATTTCCAGCTCCCTTGTGTTGCTTTGATGCTGACATGGTTCATAACTGCAACATTCAGTTCTGCAGTGACTTGCAACTGTTTTCATAACAATCCTCTTCAGCAGCTGTCATCACTCAACACACACTTGTGTCCATGTTGTGGCTTAGTGAATGATGTTTTTTCACTTCCCCAGTGTGTGATATTAATCTTTGATGTGGGGCCTCTTGAAACAAAAACCACTTTGGCCACTTTGGTTATGGAAGCACCCACTGTATGAGGACCAATGATGTGGCCACATTCAAATTCATTTAGCTGTGACGTAAAGCACTCACAACTACAAAGAACACTGTTCTGACCATGAGTGGCACTTGCAAGATATTGATGGCATAGTACAGGTGACTTTCATGATAAAATACAACAGCACCACCTGCAGGTGTGGCTAGCATCTGCATTTATGTTCAAGGATGCATTTCTCAATGTGTTTCCATATTTTTGTCGAGCCATGACTCTGAGAAAGATGAGAGAGTAGTATATATTTGAAGAGAAAACAAAAAGTTAAAAAAAATAAAAATAAAAAAAACAGCAGGAAAAATTGTATTTGTGAAAGAGAACACTTTATAGCCATTAAGTTCTGTAAAACTCATGCAGAAATATATATTACCTAAAAGAAATATTGGGATGGTAGACAACAAAGTTCATGAATTACTACAAAAATATATAATGAGATTCATTTTTGACAACCCAAAACAATGACTGACGATTGGGTATTTTGCATAGCTAGATTTGTGTGATAGAAAATTATGTGGTATATAGATGATAGGAAAGAGCAGTAGTTGAGAAGGGAGTGGAACAGGGTTGTAGTCTATCCTTAATGTGTCCATTCTGTATACTGAACAACCATAAAGGAAACCAAGGCAAAATTTGGAAGGGGGACTGAAAATTTTGGGTGACAAGGTTGGTGAAGGGGTGGGGAGAAAAAAATAAAAATTTTAATATTTGCTGATGATTTCATAATTCTGTCAGAGGCAGCAATGGAATAATGTCTCAAAAAGAATTTATAAGTTGAATATGAACAAGTATAAAGCAAGGCTCACGGAATGCAATTTAATTAAATCATGCAGTACCAGGAGAATTAAATTAGGAAATGAAACACTAGAGAAGAGAGTAGAAGCTTCTGAAATGTGATGCTGCAGAAGAATGCTGAAGATATGGTGGTTAGATAGGGTAACTAATGATGAGGCTGTGAATCAAATAGTGACAAAAATAAATGTATGGCACCACTTAACTAAAAGAAAGGATTTGTAAAAGGACACACTCTGAGCATCAACGAATTATTTATTTGGTAGTAGAGGGATGTGTGGGGAGCTACAAAATCTAGAGGGAGAATAAGCCTTTATTGCAGTAAGCAGGTTCATATTGGTATAGGTTGCAATAATTATGCAGAGATGAAGAGGCTTGCATAGGATAGACTAGCATGAGAGCTGCATAAAACCAGTCCTTGAGCTGTAGACCACAGTGAACAGACAATATGAAAACATTTAATGAAGTCTGAAAAAGTTTTGATTGTAACATATGTGAATATAAATGTGTTATCTTTGTACATTTTCATTAAAATACATAATTGTAATACTTTTGTATTAGAGGAGAGCACTCATTGAAAAGCAGAAGTGTAGAGTTATTGAGAGACGCAAACAAAAGAAACAAAACTTTCCAGCATTCAGAGTCATACTTTGACAATCTAGAGTAAAATACACACAGAAAACACATACACATGCATATATACACTTATGCCTGGTCTAACAGTGCCAAGGTTTTGTTTCAGAAGGTAGACTGGTCGAGGTGGGGCTACTGTTGGGTGGGATGGGTAGAGGCAGAGGGAGGCAGGGATAGGGACTGGGGGTGTAACTAGCAGTTTAGAGGGAGCAACTCGTTTACTGGCTAAGAATGCAGAGGGAGGGAGGTAGGTATATGGACTGGGGATGTAGTAATACATAATTGTATGCACTGGTGGGGAGTATCACACATTGAAACCAATGTGGGGACATGAATCAGGAGGGGATGACAAGCTAAATTTTTGGATGAAGCTGCAAGGGCAGTGGATTTCCTGAGACTGAAGCCAGACAATTATGGAAGTGGAGGGAGAGTTCTAAGGATAACTCCCACCTGCATGGTTCATTGAAGCTGGTAATGGGAGGGAAGAATCCAGACAGGCAGGCTGAAATTGAGCATGTTAAGCTCACTGCATTTGTGGAACCATGTGGTCAACTCTTTGCAGCAGTTTGGTAGTGACCATTCATCCTGGTAGACAGCTGGTTGGTAGTCATACAGATATAAAAAGGTTGGCAGCAGAGATGGTATACAAAATAACTGCTTTCACAATGGATCTGGCTTTTGAGGGTATAGGATAAGCCTGTGAAGGGACTGGAGAAGAGGGTGCTGGGTGGATGGATTGAGCAGGTCTTCCACCTTCGTCTGCTCACAGGGATATTGTCCCTGTGGCAAAGGGTTGGGAGTGGGAGTGGTAAAAAGATGGACCAGAATGTTGTGTAGGTTGGATGAGTGACAGAACGCCTCTTTCAGGTGGTTGAGAAGCATCTTGAATAGAATGTCCTTCATCTCAGGGCTGGATGAGAGATAATCAGAGCCCTGGCAAAGGATATGGTTCCGTTATTCCAGTCCAAGGTGATACTGGGGGATGAAGAGGTGCTCCTTTGTAGCTGGTTTTTTGGGGTTGTGAGAGAATTGAGAGTGAATGAGGATATGGTACAGAAAATCTGTTGGTGGACTAGGAGTGTGGGGATTGCCTGTCTGTGAAAGTTTTTGTGACCTTCATCATACTGGGCAAAATTTCTAATCACTGCAGATATGCTGTCCACAGTTGGTTAGGCTGCATGACAGGGATGTTTTACTGTGGAAAGAATGGCAACTGGCAAAATGCAACTGCTTTTAATTGGTGGTGGGTTTAAGGTGGACAGAGGTGTGGATGGAGCCATCAGAGAGGTGGAAGTCAATGTCCAGGAAAGTGGTGTGTTGGGTAGGGGAGGACCGAGTGAAGAGAATGGGAGAGAATGTGTTGAGGCTGTGAAGGAATATGGGTAGGGTGTCTTGGTGCTGAGTCCAGATTATGCAGATATTATCAACGAACCTGAACCAGACAGGGTGTTGGGATTTTGGAAGGCTAGGAAGGTGTCCTCTAGACAGCTCATGAGTACGTTGGTACCTTCTCTTCAAAGGAAAAGTATTTGTGGGTCAGGATATTGTTTGTAAGGTTTATGAGGAAGAAGGCAGTGCATTTGGAGTCTGAAGGTAGTTAGGAGAGGATATGTTTGATAATGGCAAGACCATGGGCATGAGGATTGTTGGTGTATAGAGGGGGGGTATCAACAGCAGTGTGTAGGGATCCAGGAGGTAAATGGGTAAGGATGGTGGAAACTTGATGAAGGAGGTGGTCAGTATATTTGATGTCTGAGGCTAGATTTTAGGCAGTTATTTGTAGGTGTTGGGTCAACGAGAGTGGAAATTCTTTCAGTGGGAGCACAGCAGGCAACTACATTGCAAGAGTATAGCCCAACTGTTGTTACTATATATTTTCAAATTTTGTGGATTTTGTCACAAAATTAATTAAAATTGGTTAGGAACTAAGCACAATATGACCCCAGAAAGAAACTAAAATTGTCCTTGAAAATTCAGTTTATTTATTTTCTTAAGCATCACTGAACACCCCGTGTACCCTACAACTAGAAGGCTTCTGTGAAATTTGGAAAGTGGAAAGAGGTACTGCAGAAGTGTGAAGCGTGAGAATGGATTGTGGGCTGTGCCTGTGTACCTCTGTTAGTAAGAGCATTGCTCGCAAAATGCTAGGGCCTAAGTTGGAGTCCTGGTCTCGCACACAGCTTTTATCCTTCAGGAAGTCTTAAATTAATTCTGATTGTTGTAATTAAATTTGCAACCAAAAATGTCCATCTAATATAGGCTGAAGTGAAAGGCAAAGCTTATGATCAGGATGTGTTGTCTGCAGGCACATTTAACTATCACATTTATTTTTCCCTTTGATTTGCATGATGGTTTTGAATTTGTAGAAATAATCATTTATTACCATATTCAATTTCTCACATTGTGTTTCATTACCTTTGTTTGGTTGCTAAAGTTTTTTTGTGATTACTCAGACAACAATTAAGCTGAAATGTTTTTCATTATCAGCAAAAAATGTTTATGAATAAATACACTAGAAATAAGTGGAACTATTCAAGAGCATTTAAGGGGCCTCTGCAATCTTCAGGTAATGTGGCAGAAGTGAAACTGGGCATACCTTGCTTTGTGTGTGCTTGGATCCATCTGACATTACATTTACGTTGGATCCATCTGACATTACATTTATGAGCAGTAAGTCGATAGTCTCCCACCCTTCATCCATGCCCACAAACACACACACACACACACACACACACACACACAGTTTTTAGGAAATGTTACATAAATGGCAAGAAGTCAATACTTTTGACCATTAAGATGTATCATTCTTATTATTTTACTTGAAAGAGCTTTAGAAGAATTTTCATCCTTACCGGTGATGAGTTACCTATCCTGTTAGGAAAACATTGCCAGTTTTCAAACTGAAAATTCTGAATATTTGTCCTGCCAGAATTGTCTAAACATTGATATGTTCCTTCACGCCACCCTTTAATTTCCAGCGTAATCTCTTCGGCTTTATAACTGCCATTGACATTATCAATCATTTGTTGTAAATCTTTGTTATATTTGCTTTCCTTTCTACATTTTTCAAGACATGAAGAATTTTTTTGATGCTGTATACCATTAGTCATTGCACAAAACTTCTCACAGGTTTCCTTTCGTTTGTCAAGTAATTGAGCAAACTTATTGAAATCACTTAAGCTACAGTAACAGAGATATGGATTGTTTGATGCATCCAGTGTGTTCAATGTTAAAAAACCCTTCATCATTCCTCTACTGATGCCAGTAATTTGATTTGAGGCAATAAATACATTTTTCAACTTTACAGTACTGGGTAAAACATAATTATCCCATGAAACTAAGTTGTTTCCATTTAGATTAAGTGTTTCCAAGTTATTTAAGTCTCGTATAAACTTCAATGCATGTATGGAAGTGAACTTATTTCTTTCAAGAGAAAGAAATTTTAATTGTTTCAGGTTTCTTACAAACCCAGCAATTGATTCTTCCTTCAAATTATGATACTCACAGTCAGACATTCCTAATTTGGTTAGGTTCAAGCTTTCATTGAATATTTCATAAAAGTGATCACATAATATTTGGTTACCAGACAGATCTAAAACTTCCAGATTTGTCAAACATTTTGAAACTGTTGGGTTATAGGTTTGTACTTCTGATTCTTTAAGTTGTAATTCTTTTAAATTTGGTAAGTTACAAAATGTATATTCTGTCACTGGAAGTCTAGTATGACTAGCATCAAGAACTTCAAGTTCATTAAGGCCTCTAAAATCTATTTCCAAATCCTCTTCTGATGCAATATAGCCCATATTCAAGTACTTAAGATTTTTCAAATTTTGAAATATCCCTTGTTCAAACTTGCTGTATGCGTTTTGGTGTATGGACAGTTTTCTCAGATTTTCTAAATTATGAAAGGTATTTTCTGGAAACACAGTAATATCACAGTTTGCAAGACTAAGTTCTCTGAGTTTGGGCATATATGGAAATACATCCTGCAGCATCCTCTCATTTTGCTTTTCTGGTGGATCATCTTGGGTTGGATCACATTTCCTGAAAGATAACGAGAAAGAAGTCAGAAACCTGTATTTCTTCAAACAAATAAAATTTGTACAATGCAGTTGTAATTTCTTGAAGTATCACAAATTTGTCACAAACAATAATTTATTAGTCTTATTATTGCAAATAAATCTGTAGTAATGGCTATTACACATCATCATTCTGAAAAAGAATCTTTCAATGCTTATCTTCTGTATTAAGTTGATACTATCATAATATAATAATAATATACTATCATAATAAGCTCGATGAAATAATGAACCACCTCATTTCCAAAGAACGGTTTGAATATAATTAGTTATTTATAAAAAATTAATAAAACAGTCACTTCAATCAATAGAGAACGTCCATTCAGACAGTTAAGCCATGAAAGGGAAAAGGTAGCCTACAACAGATTAATGCAGTATTATCTTGGATAGAGTTACTTCTGTCTCAGCAACAGCAGTTTCCCTTAATTGCACAATACTGGTGAACATCTAAACCCACTAGACAAAAACACAAAGTTCATCATGGACATTGCTGAAAAATCCATCAATTTCTTAGACCTTAACATAGATATCACTACAAATACACACAGTTTCAAAATTTACAGAAAACCCACAACAACAGACATTGAAACACCCTCATGTTCACAATGTTCAGTAACACACAAACATGCTGCCTTCCATTCCATGGTACAACATATTACTTTTTTTTTCTGGTCATCAGTCTTCTGACTGGTTTGATGCAGTTAGCCACAAACTCCTCTACTGTGCCATCCTCTCAAACTCTTCATCTCGGAGTAGCAATTGCACCCTACATCCTCAATTATTTGCTGGATGTATTCCAATCTCTGTCTTCCTCTACAGTTTTTGCCCTCTACAGCTCCTTCTAGTACTATGCAAGTCATTCCCTCATGTCATAACAGATGTCCTATCATCCTGTCCCTTCTTCTTGTCATTGCTTTCCACATATCCCTTTCCTCTCTGATTCTGTGAAGAACCTCCTCATTCCTTACTTTATCAGTCCACCTAATTTTCAACATTCATCTGTAGTATCACATCTCAAATGCTTCGATTCTCTTCTGTTCCAGTTTTCCCACAGTTCATGTTTCACGACAACAATACAGTGCTGTACTCCAGGTGTACATTCTCAAAAATTTCTTCCTAAAATTAAGGCCTGTCTTTGTTACCAATAGACTTCTCTTGGCCAAGAATGCACTTTTTGCCATTGCTAATCTGCTTTTGCTGTCCTCCTTGCTCCATCCATCATTAGTTATTGTACTACCTAGGTAGCAGAATTCCTTAACTTCATATACTTCATGACCAACAATCCCGATGTTAAGTTTCTTGCTGTTCTCATTTCTGCTGCTTTTCATTACTTTTGTCGTTCTTCACTTTACTATCACTCCATATTCTGTACTCATTAGATTGTTCATTCCACTCAGCAGATCATGTAATTCCTCTTCATTTTCACTCAGGATAGCAATGTCATAGTGAATCATATCATTGATATCCTTTCACCTAGAATTTTAATTCTGCTCTGAACCTTTCTTTTATTTCCACCATTGCTTTTTGGATGTACAGATTGAACAGTAAGAGTGAAAGACTACGTTCCTGTCTTACACCCTTTTTAATCTGAGCACTTTGTTCTTGGTCATCCACTTTGATTATTCCCTCTTGGCTATTATACATATTGTATATTATCCATCTATCCCTATAGCTTACCCCTATTTTTCTCAGAATTTTGAACATCTTGCACCACTTTACATTTACACTTTCTAAGTTGACAAATCCTATGAACATGTCTTGATCTTTCTTTAGTATTACTCCTATTACCAGCAGCAATGTCAGAATTGTCTCTCTCATGCCTTTACCTCTCCTGAAACCAAACTGATTGTCATCTAGCACATCCTCAATTTTCTTTTCCATTCTTCTGAATATTCTTCTTCTCAGCAACCTGAACGCATGAGCTGTTAAGCTGATTCTGTGATAATTCTCATACTTGTCACCTCTTGCAGTCTTGACTCATACTTTCTACACATAATGTGAATAGTCATTTTGTTGCCACTTCCTCCAATGATTTCAGAAATTGTGATGGGATGTTATCTATTCCTTCTGCCTTATTTGATCTTAAGTCCCAAAGCTCTTTTAAATTCTAATACTGGATCCCCTATATCTTCTTAATTGACCCCTGTTTCTTCTTCTACACATCAGACAAATCTTCCCCCTCATAGAGGCTTTCAGTGTATTCTTTCCACTTATTCACTCTCTCCTCTGCATTTAACAGTGGAATTCCCATTGCACTTTTAATGTTATCACCCTTGCTTTTAATGTCATCAAAGATTGTTTTGACTTTCCTGTATGCTGAGTCTGTCCTTCCGATAATCATTTCTTTTTTGATTTCTTCACATTTTTCTTGCAGCCATTTCATCTTAACTTCCCTGCACTTCCTATTTATTTCAATCCTCAGTGACTTGTATTTCTGTATACCTGAGTTGTCCAAGACATTTCTATACTTCCTCCTTTCATGCGTTAGCTGAAGCATTTCTTCTATTACCCATTGTTTCTTTGCAGTTGCCCTCTTTGTACCTATGTTTTTCTTTCTAGGTTCTGTGATGGCCCTTTTTGAGAGATGTCCATTCCTCTTCAACTGTACTGCCTGCTTATCTATTCCTTATTGCTGTATCTATAGCCTTAGAGAACTCAAAGCATTCCTTAGTGCTTCCGTATCCTACTTCTTTGTGTATTGATTCTTCCTGACTAATCTCTTAAACTTCAGCCTACTCTTCATCACTACTATATTGTGATCTGAGTCTATATCTGCTCCTGGGTATGCCTTGCACAATCCTGTATCTGATTTCGGGATCTTTGTCTGACAATGATGTAATCTAACTGAAATCTTCCTGTATTAGGTGGCCTTTCCAAGTGTACCTCCTCCTCTTGTGATTCTTGAACATCATATTTGCTATTACTAGTTTATATTCATTACATAACTCAATTAGTCTTTCTCTTCTCTCATTCCTTGCCCAGGCCCATATTCCCCTGTAACCTTTTCTTTTAGTCCAGCCCCCACAACTGCATTCTAGTCCCCCATAACTATTAGATTTTCATCTCCCTTTATGTACTGTATTACCCTTTCAGTATCCTCAAATACTCTCTCTATCTCTTCATCTTCAGCTTGCAATGTTGACCAGTATACCTGAACTATCGTCATTGATTCAATAAAATTTTTCTGCGTTTTTGACCATATTGACAATATATATAAAACATCCTGAAGAAGGTCACTTGCAACAGGGACTGAAACATTGGTAGTTTTATATATATATTGACAATGGTGTCACAAACCCAGAAATTTTTTTTATTGAATGTGAAGCCTATGTTGATATATCATTGTTGATGTTGATTTGCTGTCGATTCAATAAGAACAACCATGTCACTGAATTGTTCGCAGTAACACACTCTCTGCCCTACCTTTCTGTTCATAATGAATCCTATTCCTGTTATACAATTTTCTGCTGCTGTTGATATTACCCTGTACTCATCTGACCAGAAACCTTGTCTCCTTCTCATTTTATTTCACTGACCCCTACTATATCTAGATTGAGCCTTTGCATTTCCCTTTACAGATTTTCTAGTATCCCTAACACATTTAAGCTTCTGACATTCCACATCCAGACTCATAGAGCAGGATCCTTTCATTAATTATTCAATCTTTTTGTCATGGTCATCTCCAACTTGGCAGTCCCCTTCCAGGGACCTGAATGGGGACTATTCTGGAATCTTTTGCCAATGGAGAGATCATCATGACACTTTTTCAATTACAGGCCACATGTCCTGTGGATATACATTATGTGTCATTAATGCAGTGGTTTCCATTGCCTTGTACATCCTCATGCCATTGATTATTGCTGATTCTTCTCCCTTTAGGGGCAGTTTCACATCCCTATGGAAAGATAGTGCCCTGAAACTCTGTCCACTCCTCCACCCTCTTTGACAAGGCCATTGGCAGAATGAGAGTGACTTCTTTGCCAAAAATCTTCAGCCACCAGTGCTGATTATTATTTAAAATTTAAGCAGTGGCAGGCTCAAACCTGGGACAAAGGAGGTTTTGATTACTAATCAAAGACACTACCCCTAGACCATGTGTTATCCCTTACATCCAGACTAGTGTCAGAACAGCATTTTCAAACAAATCAAACAATGGAAAGACCAGGATGGAATATAACAGTAAATGAAAAGGAAAGTTACTACTCACCATAGAATGGGGATGCTGAGTCTCAGACTGGCTCAACAAAAAGACTGTCACAAATAAAGCTTTAGGCCAGGAAGGCCTTCATCAAAAATAGATCTCACACACACACACACACACACACACACACACACACACACACACACACACACACACACACAACTTACACACACACACACATGCCTGCAGCAGCAATTACATAACATTCTAGAATTTAAATTGTGTGATTTTTGCTTGATGGCTTTTCTTTGATCCTAACCCAGTGATGTTTTCCTTTGTTACTATTTTCTAATGCATCACTATACTAAATGTCCATCATTCTTTCTCTTCTTTCCTGTGTTTATCTTGTTGCCTTACAAACAGCACCGCATGCTCTACTTACGAGCCTCACTGAATCAACCATCTTAGCCACACACAACAGACGGCTGCAAGACCACACTGATTTTTAGTGCAACATCTTATGTCCCCACCAATATCATTAAACCTATACCTTCAACTTGATCACTGTCCCTGTGCCACTCTCTCGTAATGTCATGTGTTATTTCCCGCATGTTTCTGGCACCACACGATCTTGTATCTCATTCTACGAACCCCTCCCCACCCTCCACTCTTTCTTTGTTCTATCCCAGTTTGCCCCACTATTCCACCTCATCCAGTCACATCTGCTGTCCCCCTTCTTAACACTTATCCACCCTCAGACCTGCTACACACAGTAAAATATATTTATATATTATTTATATCTTTTATTTGATCTCATTGTGCCTTCCTACTAATTTTAGAGAGTTTTTACCTTTCACTATTGTTGACTCCCACAGATTTCTTCTTCTTCCCCTCTTTTGCCTCCATTTCATCCTTCTCGTGATTTTTCACACGTATTTGGGTACCTTTTTAGTGAATTTTTTTCAGGCATAATTCTATATTATTTATGAAATTTTTCACATTTTTTCCACCACCATGGATCCTTGCTCCTTCCATCTGCATTAATTCAGAAAAGTTTCCTTATCCATAGCCAGAACCCAGTCCCACATAGTGTCCCTGCATTGTTGCTTGGCCCCAAATGCCCTTACCTTCAAATTACCCATCTCTGGCTGCCACTCCTCCTTCCACAATGACCTCCACCTATTTAGATTCCTCCAATCCTAAGCCATCACCAACATAGCCCTGCAAAACCATATCAACCAAGCCCAAACCTCCTTGCAGTACCTTCTCTCCATCCACAAAATTCTCCTACTACACAATCCCAATTCCTGAAACACATTGAAACTCTTGCCCTCCAGGAATGAGTGCAACATGCACAACACCACCTCAAAAGCTCTCCACCCTACTCACTTCCTACATCTGCCTTGGAGCACCACTGCCCACCACTACTACAACAACCTCCAAACATCTCCCACATCCCCTCTCGCAGACCTACTACATTTATTTCACCCTCCAAAACTCCCTCCCACTACTACACAGAATCCAGAACCTAAACAGACCCAAAACACAGTCTTTCCTCCAGAAGCCTTAATTCCACAAAAATATCAGTCCTTTCCAAAGGCCTCACCTTTTGCCCCACTCACAAATATAATTGTACATGACTTGTTCAAGACCTTCTCTCCTTCTCCTGGTCCCTACAGTGGAAACACTTTTTTGCCACTGACCCCTACCAATCAGACTCAACCAAAGGCCAATGTCGAACCTTGCCTAACTCAGTTCACTCCTCCACCCAAATGTGACCCATCTCCACTGACCCCAAACCACCTCCTGTTAACTTTCCAGAATTTCTTAACCTCGAACCTTGACTCACCATCATTCCCCAAATTTCTCAGCATGCAAACTGACCTTAATCTGCAGAAAGAACCAGTCCACCATCTAGAAACTGAGCCCTACCTTATAATCCTACTGCAGACAAAGGCTGCAGCACTGTTGTTTGAACCGCAAGGATACCTGGCAGAAGGACTCTGCCAGCTGTCAAACAAATCCACCTACAAACCTTGCCACAGTGACCCAATTCCATAAGTCCAGCAGGATCTCCAGTCAGTCCTTAAATCCTTAGGTCCATCCCAGAACCTCTCCCCAGAATCCATCTCTCTGCTCACCCCTACCACTCCCCGCACTCCTACCTTCTACATGCTTCCTAAAGTCCATAAACCCAACCACCTAAGATTGCCCCAATGTGAATGGTTCCTCTTCCCCCACTGAGAGAATCTCTTCTTTCATTAGTCAACACCTTCAACCTATTACTCAGAACCTACCTCCCATATAAAAGATACCAACCATTTCCTCCACCTGTCTCTTTACCACATGATGCCCTGCTTGCCACTATTGATATCACTTCTCTTTACACTAACATCTCTAATGCTCATGGCCTTACCACTGTTGAACTCTACCTTTCCCAATGCCTGATGGATTCCAAACCAATAACCTCCTTCCTAGTCACCATGACCGACAGTATCCTCACCCACAATTACTTCTCCTTTGAAGGCATTACCTAAAAACAAATCTGGGTTATGGCTATGGGAACCAGCATGACACCATCCTATGCCAACCTATTCATGGGCCATCTAGAAGAATCCTTCTATCTTAGATCTCACACCCAGAATTCTAAACCCATCACCTGATTCAGATTTATTGATGACATCTTTGTGATCTGGATCAAGGGTGAGGACACCCTATCGGCATTCCTCCAGAACCTCAACACCTTCTCCCCTGCTTCACCTGGTCCTACTCAACCCAACAAGCCACATCCCTAGATGTTGACCTCCACCTCAAAGATGGTTATATCAGTACCTCCATCCATATCAAACCTTTTAACCACCAGCAATACCTCCACTTCGTCAGCTCCCTATGGTTCCATACAGCCTAGCCACCTATGGTCATTGCATCTGCAGTGATAAGTGGTCCCTCTTGAAAAATACTGGGGGGCTCACTGAAGCCATCACAGACCATAATTATCCTCCCAACCTTGTACAAAAACAAATCTCCCATGCCTTATCTTTCCAATCTCCCACTACTTCCCAAAGTCCCACCGTACTACCACAGAGGAGCATTCCCCTCATAACACAGGACCACCCTAGACAGGAGCAACTGAAATGAGAAATGTCCTACCCATTATCGTTCTGACCCCTCCCACAGTGGTATTCTGCCTCTTAACGAACCTACACAATATACTTGTCCATTCCTACACAATACCTGCTCCGAACCCCTTACCTCATGGCTCATACCCCTGTGATAGACCTAGATACAAGTCCCATCCCATACATCTTCCCACCACCATCTACTCTAGTCTGGTCACAAACATCACCTATCCCATTAAAGGCAGGGCTACCTGCGAAACCAGCCGCATGATTTACAAACTAAGCTGCAACCACTATGGTGCATTTTATGTGGGCATGACAACCAACAGGCTGTCTGTCTGCATGAATGACCACCGACAAACTGTGGCCAAGAAATAAGTGGATCACCTATTGCTGAGCATGCTGCCAAACATGACACCCTTCATGTCAATGATCTTCACAGCCCGTGCCATATGGATCCTTCCCACCAAGATCAGCTTTTATGAATTGTGCAGATGGGAACTTTCCCTACAATATATCCTATATTCCCATAACCCCCCTGGCCTGAACTTTTGTTAGTCATTGCCCTCACCCATCCAGCCCCTTCCCTGTTCCCATTCCAGCACCTTACAGCTCTCATTCCACTATTGAACCCAGTCTTTTTACTTCTCTACTTTTCCACTACCCCCTCCCCACCATTTTCCAGTCCTCCATCTAACATCCTGCCTGCATATAGCTGCCCTACCCCCTCTCCGCCTCATCCCTGCATGCTCCACAGCAGCACTTCACTGTCCACCACCACACCTTACTATCCCTCCCCCTCACTGCCGTAGTCTCGTCCTTACCCGCACCCAGTTCCACTTCACTGTCCACCCACACCATCCTACTATCCCTCCACCTCCATGCCGCAACCTCCTCTTTACTCCCACCCAGTTCCCACTCCTGTCTGCACTGGTGCTGCAGTTCACAGTGTGGCTTCATTTGCCAGAGACTGCAGTCATGTGTGTGTGCATTGCGTTTGCATGAGTGTGTGTCTGTGTGCTTGTGTTTGTGTGTGTGTGTGTGTGTGTGTGTGTGTGTGTGTGTGTGTGTGTGTGTGTGTGCATGTGTGTTTGTGATATATTTCTGATGAAAGCCTGTTGTTGTGCCTATCTGTGACTCAGCATCTCCACTATATGGTGAATAGTAACTTTCTTTTTCACAATATTGTTAATTTTCAGACAAAAGTAGACACTGTTAAATGTATTGCCTCTAAAATGGCAAGTCAAGTTTTCAAAGGAAGCACCTGATAATTCGCAAAATCCAGACGCATAGGGCCCCATTTTGATTATTTTTGAGAGATGTATATGGAATCGATCATTTCCTGAAGATGGCCCAATAAGCCGACAGCTAGTTAGAAGTAAACAAAAATCAGTTGAACAAATACATTTTGTTTGTTATTCAACCATAAATATTGAATTGCTCTACCAAGAAGTGATGGAAGAATCCATAAAAAATAACAATGATAATAATAAAACTGAAAATTGTATAGGTTTCCAATAAAACTTCAACTCTAATTTAGTGAATTGTTCATAATATTTGCATTGCTCAAAATTTTCAATTTGTAATATTTTCTGTAGACTGTGGCATTCTGAGCCATTAGTTCCATTGCTCACAATGCTCAATTTTTAATATTTTCTGTAAAGTTCAATTTTTAATATTTTCTGTAAAGTTGGCATTTTGAGCAATTAGCTCCATGTGTATGAAGAAGCTAAAAATCTGCATCAACCAGATGCATTATCATTGTACCAATAGATTTCAAAGCTTTTTGAGAAGATAGGGTTGCTTTGTTACAGTTATTAACGTTTTTGTTGCTCCAGACTGTCAGTTCCACATATACGCCCAAGAGGGCTGTTGCAGTACATTGTTACAATCTTCCGTTACACACTGTAATATTATTCATGAAAATCCATATTTTCGATAATTATTGAGTAAATTAGGTTAAAATTTTCCATCGTGTTTCTGTGCAGGGTGCCAGTTGTCTGACAGATATATGTATCTCAAAATCCAAAAGCAAAAAAGAAATGTCATAAATTAACAAACATGATTTTTAAACCATGGTTACATACTACCAAAGAGTCATAATTATTTGTGTTTTTGCTTTTTGAACACATCTGACTGATGACAAGCAGACTTAATTTGCCCATGTTCTAAATATAAGCATTTCAGCTCAATAGGCTGGCCAAGTCTAGCCAGTTTTTGATCACTCTAAAATGCTCACCATGTATCATTTGTCTTTGAAGGGAAAACTGACCTTCAAAATTGATTACCATAAAGTTTCTCATTTTGAAAGCATAGGAATTGCTTCAATTGATGACATAGCTGGCATTTTTGTGGCATTAACAACGAATGGCTCTTTGTGTCTGACAAGGCCATATCTTCAAAATGTTTAAGGCTTCCTGGAGCTTTGCAGAGAGAAATGTAGAAATTTCAGAACCTACTTGTAGCATTAGGGTAGAGCCAACAAATGAACAGGAAGTGTTAAAAGTGATAAAAAGCCTAAAACCAAAAATGTAGGCAGCACTGTATCCATCAGAACAATGACAGCTCTAGAAATTTCTAGGTTCTTGGCATACATAGCCAGCTCATTACTTAGCAAAGACGTATTTATGGAAAAGATGACAATCTCAAAAGTCAAGTCATTATTTAAAAATGCCAACAAGTTATAAGTAGAAAACTACTGGCCAGTATAACTTTTTCTGACATTTTCCAAAATATTAGAAAAATTGATTAAGCACAGAATCAACAAATATCTAAATGAACTCCAACTGCTAAACAGAAAGTGGTGTGGGTTCTAGGCAGGTAAAAATATAGAGACAGCAATAGTGTCCTACACTAAACAAATAATCAAAAATCTAGAAAAAGACAATAGTTCAGTAGGAATAAATTTAGATCTCTCCTAAGCATTTGATACTCTTAAACATATATTCCTTTAGAAAAATTGGGTGTATTGGCTATTCAAGGGACAGGGTAAAAGTGGTTTGAATCATACCTATAATACAGTACACAGATTGTAAGACTTATGTCAGCTAACTTGTCACAGAATAAATATAATATCAGGTGCCAAAAAGTGCAAACAGGAGTACTACAAGGCAGTACCATAGATCCCATTTGGTTTCTTGTCTATATAGAAAACACCCACACATCAGATGGTGCAGAAAATGTCATACTATTCACAGATGTTACTAGTGTGAAATAAGTGCACCAAAGCAACAGCTGCAAACAACTACTAATCAAAGGCTAAAGAATGTACATTCTTGGTTCAATGCAAATAAGTTGACTATAAATGTGAACAAAACAAAATACATCCAATTTGATAAAATAAGCCAGAATGTAAACCTTGATCTGGTGTTTGGTGACAAAGCTGTAGACAGAGTGACATTTACAAAATTGCTAGGGATGTATGTTGATGAAAACTTTTATTTTAATGACCATGTAATGAAACTTTCACATAAACTTAATTCATCCCATTTGGCTTACATAGTTATTTCAAATGTTTGTACTTTAGAGGATGCCAGGATGGCATATATTGACTATTTTCAGTTTCTTGCAACATACAGAGTAATATTTTGGGGTTCCATCACTTGCCAACAAAAACAATTTTTTTTGTTACAAAAGAGGGTTTTATGAATAATAATACAGTCATCCATAGACACACTGCAAACACAAATTTGAAAAGTTTATTTATTTATTTTATTTATTTATTTATCTATCTGTAGACAAGCAGGATTGTATGGATGTTGTCAACTTAAGTATATACAACAGGTACACAAATTTATAATTATCACAATCAGAAATTCATGAATATTGTAAAATGAAGATACATTGTTAAACCACTTAATAACACAGTTGATAATTTTTACATATACAAGGGAAATCTCAAAAGTAAGGTCTCCTATTTTTTTATAAGTACAAAACTCAGTTTGTGTGGCAATTGGTCACACTGTTATGAAGAGTGCTTCACAAGCACTGTGTGTAAACATGTGCACGCTGCTCTCAGTCTCGACTTGGCAGCCATTGAGAATGGAGCTCCTGTTGGATGTTACCATCCAGTGCGAATTGCGTGCAGTTATTCAGTTTTTGAACGCAAAGGGCACTGCACCGATTGAAATCCATCGCCAATTAATGGAAGTGTATGGTGAGTCATGCATGGATGTCAAAAATGTTTGTAAGTGGTGTAGAGAGTTTGCAGCTGGTCAGACGGAAATTCACGACAAACAAAGGAGTGGGAGACTGTCAATTTCTGAGGGGACAGTGTTGAAGGTAGAGCAAAGCATGTGTGAAGGTTGGCAGATCACGCTGGATGATCTCTGCACATTGGTTCCTGAGGTTTCCCAAAGCACTGCTCACAGAATTTTAACAGAAACATTGAACTACCCGCAAGGTGTGCGCAACATGGATGCCACGCATGCTGACTGAAGACCACATGCACCATCGAGTTCATGCTTCCCGCGCATTTCTTCACCACCTTGCAGCCAAACAGGACAACTTTCTGGATTGGTTAAAAGGACATCTGGCCAAAAAGTGATTCAGCTCTGATGATGAGGTGAATGAAGAGGTTCATAACTTTCTGAACAGCATGGCAGTGAGTTGGTATGACATGCGCATATAAAAACTGCAACAGCATCTACAAAAATGCATAGACAGAAATGGTGATTATGTCAAAAAATAGCTAAATGTTCAAGCTGTAAACTGATGTAAACCATTGTGCAAATAAACAGGTCTATGTGCTTATAAAAAAATAGGAGACCTTACTTTCAGGATTACCCTCATATCTATATATTTACATAATTCCAAGTAATCCTTGACAGGATAAGAACACTTTTCCAAGACATATTTTTTTAGTTTTTTCCTGAAGTTATCTATTTTGCTTATGTCTTTGAATCCTTGCAGAAGATTGTTGTACAATTTAATTCCATTATATAACATGCTATTTTGAGTTTTTGATTTGTATTTGCTATAGAGGTGTAAGTGTTGTCTGTGTCTAGTTTCATGTGCATGTGTGGAACTGTTTATTGGGAACTGGTCAATGTGTTTTTTTATTATAATTCTGTCTGCAAAATGTATTCACATGGAACTGTCAATATACCCAAAGATTTTAATAACTCTGTGCAAAGGGATCTATTGCCACTTTTCATTATGATTCGTACGGCCCTTTTTTGCAACTTAAATATTGTTTTTCTGTTGATCCGCATAAGGAGATGCCATAACTAATTATAGAGTGGACATACACAATACATATATATATTGACTGTGTCAAGCAGGACACTATTAGTGCTGTATCTGAAAATACAGGTTTGTTGCAATTCATCACACCAACTGGAAATTTTGTCTAAATCGTCTTGTATCTTCCTACAGTCATTCAATTTCGACACTTTACATCTACATCTACAACATCTACAACCATACTCCGCAAGCCACCTGACGGTGTGTGGCGGAGGGTACCTTGAGTACCTCTATCGGTTCTCCCTTCTATTCCAGTCTCGTATTGTACGTGGAAAGAAGGATTGTCGGTATGCCTCTGTGTGGGCTCTAATCTCTCTGATTTTATCCTCATGGTCTCTTCATGAGATATACGTAGGAGGGAGCAATATACTGCTTGACTCTTCGGTGAAGGTATATTCTCGAAACATTGACAAAAGCCCGTACCGAGCTACTGAGCGTCTCTCCTGCAGAGTCTTCCACTGGAGTTTATCTATCATCTCCGTAACGCTTTCGCGATTACTGAATGATCCTGTAACGAAGCGTGCTGCTCTCCGTTGGATTTTCTCTATATCTTCTATCAACCCTATCTGGTACGGATCCCACACTGCTGAGCAGTATTCAAGCAGTGGGCGAACAAGCGTACTGTAACCTACTTCCTTTGTTTTCGGATTGCATTTCCTTAGGATTCTTCCAATGAATCTCAGTCTGGCATCTGCTTTACCGACGATCAACATTATATGATCATTCCATTTTAAATCACTCCTAATGCGTACTCCCAGATAATTTATGGTATTAACTGCTTCCAGTTGCTGACCTGCTATTTTGTAGCTAAATGATAAAGAATCTATCTTTCTGTGTATTCGCAGCACATTACACTTGTCTACATTGAGATTCAATTGCCATTCCCTGCACCATGCGTCAATTCGCTGCAGATCCTCCTGCATTTCAGTACAATTTTCCATTGTTACAACCTCTCGATACACCACAGCATCATCTGCAAAAAGCCTCAGTGAACTTCCGATGTCATCCACCAAGTCGTTTATGTATATTGTGAATAGCAACGGTCCTATGACACTCCCCTGCGGCACACCTGAAATCACTCTTACTTCGGAGGACTTCTCTCCATTGAGAATGACATGCTGTGTCCTGTTATCTAGGAACTCCTCAATCCAATCACACAATTGGTCTGATAGTCCATATGCTCTTACTTTGTTCATTAAACGACTGTGGGGAACTGTATTGAACGCCTTGCGGAAGTCAAGAAACACGGCATCTACCTGTGAACCCGTGTCTATGGCCCTCTGAGTCTCGTGGACGAATAGCGCAAGCTGGGTTTCACATGACCGTCTTTTTCTAAACCCATACTGATTCCTATAGAGTAGATTTCTAGTCTCCAGAAAAGTCATTATACTCGAACACAATATGTGTTCCAAAATTCTACAACTGATCGACGTTAGAGATATAGGTCTATAGTTCTGCACATCTGTTCGATGTCCCTTCTTGAAAACGGGGATGACCTGTGCCCTTTTCCAATCCTTTGGAACGCTACGCTCTTCTAGAGACCTACGGTACACTGCTGCAAGAAGGGGGGCAAGTTCCTTCGCGTACTCTGTGTAAAATTGAACTGGTATCCCATCAGGTCCAGAGGCCTTTCCTCTTTTGAGCGATTTTAATTGTTTCTCTATCCCTCTGTCGTCTATTTCGATATCTACCATTTTGTCATCTGTGCGACAATCTAGAGAAGGAACTACAGTGCAATCTTCCTCTGTGAAACAACTTTGGAAAAAGACATTTAGTATTTCGGCCTTTAGTCCGTCATCCTCTGTTTCAGTACCATCTCAGTCACAGAGTGTCTGGACATTTTGTTTTGATCCACCTACCGCTTTGACATAAGACCAAAATTTCTTAGGATTTTCTGCCAAGTCAGTACATAGAACTTTACTTTCGAATTCATTGAACGCCTCTCGCATAGCCCTCCTCACACTACATTTCGCTTCGCGTAATATTTGTTTGTCAGCAAGGCTTTGGCTATGTTTATGTTTGCTGTGAAGTTCCCTTTGCTTCCGCAGCAGTTTTCTAACTCGGTTGTTGTACCACGGTGGTTCTTTTCCATCTCTTACAATCTTGCTTGGCACATACTCATCTAACGCATTATGTACGACGGTTTTGAACTTTGTCCACTGATCCTCAACACTATCTGTACTTGAGACAAAACTTTTGTGTTGAGCCAACAGGTACCCTGAAATCTGCTTTTTGTCACTTTTTCTAATCAGAAAAATCTTCCTACCCTTTTTAATATTCCTATTTACGGCTGAAATCATCGATGCCGTAACCGCTTTATGATCGCTGATTCCCTGTTCTGCATTAACTTTTTCAAATAGTTCGGGTCTGTTTGTCACCAGAAGGTCTAATATGTTATCGCCACGGGTCGGTTCTCTGTTTAACTGCTCAAGGTAGTTTTCAGATAAAGCACTTAAAAAAATTTCACTGGATTCTTTGTCCCTGCCACCCGTTATGAACGTCTGAGTCTCCCAGTCTATATCCGGCAAATTAAAATCTCCACCCAGAACTATAACATGTTGGGGAAATCTACTCGAAATATTTTCCAAATTATCCTTCAGGTGCTCAGCCACAACAGCTGCTGAGCCAGCCATGCACCACAGCATCATCAGCAAATAACTGCAGATTGCTGCCCAACCAGTCTGCCAAATCATTTATGTATATAATAGAAGGAAACATTCCACGTGGGAAAAGATCTCCAGTTACTTTCTCCAGTTATTTTCATTTTCATTTTCATTTCAACCTCATGTTACACTTTCCACCTTCTAATACCATGTCACCCTCACAACACCCCCACAACGACCCCTTTAAGTTTTATTTACATTCCCTCCGCAAACATGCCTTCACCCTAGCCAGATTACGCTCGCATATTTTATTTTCTCAGGCTTGTCTGACATTTGGCATTACCCCCAAAGGCCTCACACTTAAAGTTCCCATCTCTGCCTGCAACCCTTCTTTCCATCAGTCCCTATACCAGTTCCAAACTGAACAATCCATTGCCCTCACCCACCTAATCCTTCACCTACACATCAACTCAGCCAATGAACACACCCGTCAACTCCTATCCTTAATAAAAGTCCTCAATCTTTCCTCTCCCACATCCACACCGGCTGTTCAGAGCATCCTCCTACAGGCCAACCGCAAATTAGAACAGCATGCCACCCTTCACCTCAAAAAACTATCCAATCTCCTCGTTTCCCACCTCCGGAAAGGCAACTCACTCACCCTTCACAATCTTTCCAGCAAACCTCAACCTCCTCTCATTGCACACAAACCCAGTCTCTCCCATCTACTCAATCTCCCACTTCCAGCTCCACTCCCTCCAAAACCTCAAAATTCCAATCAACACAATCTGGTACCACAACACCCTAATTCAGTAGTTAACCTTTCCTCCAAACCTCTCTCCCAATCCGAAACCTCTGTCCTATCCAAAGGCCTCACCTTCAGCCCCACTCCCAGATTCAACCAAACAGCCCTCGTCAAAGATTTACTGTCCTACACTCGTACTCTCTGCTGGAAGTATCACTTTGCCACGAAGAAAAATGATCCTAATCCTACTCCTAATGATCGAACTCCCCAAGACACTATCCAAATTGAACCATGCCTGGAACAGTTCCGTCCTCTGTCACAGCGGGACCCACCTCCTCTTCCTCAAAATCACCATCTCCTAACCTTCCAGGAATTTCTGACTTCCAACCTTGCCTCTCAATCCTTCTTAAAAAACCTTAATCCTACTCCCAACATCACCACTGCTGAAGCCCAGGCTATCCGTGATCTGAAGGCTGACCGGTCCATCATCATTCTTCCATCGGACAAGGGTTCCACAACCGTGGTACTTGATCGTCGGGAGTATGTGGGTGAGGGACTGCGTCAGCTTTAAGACAACACCACATACAAAGTTTGCCAAGGTAATCCCATTCCTGATGTCCAGGCGGAGCTTCAAGGAATCCTCAGAACCTTAGGCCCACTACAAAACCTTTCACCTGACTCCATCAACCTCCTGACCCCACCGACACCCCGCACCCCTTCTTCCTAAAATTCACAAACCCAATCATCCCGGCCGTCCCATTGTAGCTGGTTACCAAGCCCCCACAGAACGTATCTCTGCCTACGTAGATCAACACCTTCAACCCATTACATGCAGTCTCCCATCCTTCATCTAAGACACCATCCACTTTCTCAAACGCCTGGAATCCTTACCCAATCCGTTACCCCCAGAAACCATCCTTGTAACCATTGATGCCACTTCCTTATACACAAATATCCCGCACGTCCAGGGCCTCGCTGCGATGGAGCACTTCCTTTCACGCCGATCACCTGCCACCCTACCTAAAACCTCTTTCCTCGTTACCTTAGCCAGCTTCATCCTGACCCACAACTTCTTCACTTTTGAAGACCAGACATATCAACAATTAAAGGGAACAGCCATGGGTACCAGGATGGCCCCCTCATACACCAACCTATTCATGGGTCGCTTAGAGGAAGCCTTCTTGGTTACCCAGGCCTGCCAACCCAAAGTTTGGTACAGATTTATTGACGACATCTTCATGATCTGGACTCACAGTGAAGAAGAACTCCAGAATTTCCTCTCCGACCTCAACTCCTTTGGTTCCATCAGATTCACCTGGTCCTACTCCAAATCCCATGCCACTTTCCTTGACGTTGACCTCCACCTGTCCAATGGCCAGCTTCACACATCCGTCCACATCAAACCCACCAACAAGCAACAGTACCTCCATTATGACAGCTGCCACCCATTCCACATCAAACGGTCCCTTCCCTACAGCCTAGGTCTTTGTGGCAAACGAATCTGCTCCAGTCCGGAATCCCTGAACCATTACACCAACAACCTGATAACAGCTTTCACATCCCGCAACTACCCTCCCGACCTGGTACAAAAGCAAATAACCAGAGCCACTTCCTCATCCTCTCAAACCCAGAACCTCCCACAGAAGAACCACAAAAGTGCCCCACTTGTGACAGGATACTTTCCAGGACTGGATCAGACTTTGAATGTGGCTCTCCAGCAGGGATACAACTTCCTCAAATCCTGCCCTGAAATGAGATCCATCCTTCACGAAATACTCCCCACTCCACCAAGAGTGTCTTTCCGCCATCCACCTAACCTTCGTAACCTCTTATTTCATCCCTATGAAATCTCCAGACCACCTTCCCTACCCTCTGACTCCTACCCTTGTAACCGCCCCCAGTGTAAAACCTGTCCCATGCACCCTCCCACCACCACCTACTCCAGTCCTGTAACGCGGAAGGTGTACACGATCAAAGGCAGAGCCACATTGAAAGCACCCACGTGATCTACCAACTGACCTGCCTACACTGTGACGCATTCTATGTGGGAATGACCAGCAAGAAACTGTCCATTCGCATGAATGGACACAGGCAGACAGTGTTTGTCGGTAATGAGGATCACCCTGTGGCTAAACATGCCTTGGTGCATGGCCAGGGCATCTTGGCGCAGTGTTACACCGTCCGGGTTATCTGGATACTTCCCACTAACACCAACCTATCCGAACTCCGGAGATGGGAACTTGCCCTTCAATATATCCTCTCTTCCTGTTATCCACCATCCCTCAATCTCTGCTAATTTCAAGTTGCCGCCACTCATACCTCACCTGTCATTCAACAACATCTTTGCCTCTGTACTTCCGCCTCGACTGACATCTCTGCCCAAACTCTTTGCCTCTGTATATGTCTGTTTGTGCCTGTATATGTGTGGATGGATATGTGTGTGTATGTGTGCGAGTGTATACCCAACCTTTTTTCCCGCTAAGGTAAGCCTTTCCGCTCCCGGGATGGGAATGACTCCTTACCCTCTCCCTTAAAACCCACATCCTTTCGTCTTTCCCTCTCCTTCCCTCTTTCCTGACGAAGCAACTGTTGGTTGTGAAAGCTAGAATTTTGTGTGTATGTTTGTGTTCGTTTGTGTGTCTATCGACCTGCCAGCACTTTCATTTGGTAAGTCACATTATCTTTGTTTTTAGGTAAATTTTTCCTACGTGGAATGTTTCCTTCTATATATATATATATATATATATATATATATATATATATATATATATATACTAAGATGGTATCTATTCTTTCGGACATGTCCGAAAGAACAGATACCATCGGTGACCATGCAGCTCGGTCGGGGCGCACATTTTCACCTGTCCCTGTTGATGTATGTCAATGCCTGTAAGCAGCTACAGGTGTTCATTTCATTGTAATTAAATACACAAAATATTCAGTTCTAGTACACGACTTACTACACACTGAATTTATTATCCTAAGTGCATAGCATGCTGAAGCTATTTGCTTTCCAAGTGCCGCAACATGCTCAGTCCAATGTAGTCGAGAGTTGACATGTATGCTTAAAAATTTTGTTGATGGTACACACTCTATGTGCTCATCATTAACTTTTAGCTTGGTACTGTGGTGTTTTCTGTTTAAGTGAAGACCTATATTGTTGGTTTTTTTTTTTTTTTTTTTTTTTTTTTTTTTTTTTTTTACATTTAGGGTTAATATTTTAGCCTCTATCCACTGGCATACATGCTTAAGTGTGTCCACAGCTTTCCCATTAAGTACACTTGTCGACTCAGCTTTGGTTAAGATGTCACTGTCATCAGCAAACAGTACTGATTCACCATGTTTGATGCTTTATGGAAAATGGTTGATGTATATTAAAAAGAGGATTGGACCCAGCACACTTCCATGAGGGACAGTTATATTGATATACACTCCTGGAAATTGAAATAAGAACACCATGAATTCATTGTCCCAGGAAGGGGAAACTTTATTGACACATTCCTGGAGTCAGATACATCACATGATCACACTGACAGAACCACAGGCACATAGACACAGGCAACAGAGCATGCACAATGTCGGCACTAGTACAGTGTATATCCACCTTTCGCAGCAATGCAGGCTGCTATTCTCCCATGGAGACGATCGTA
Organism: Schistocerca cancellata; assembly: GCF_023864275.1. Taxonomy (NCBI): domain Eukaryota; kingdom Metazoa; phylum Arthropoda; class Insecta; order Orthoptera; family Acrididae; genus Schistocerca; species Schistocerca cancellata. The sequence continues at coordinate 187,935,485 of NC_064634.1, forward strand.
GAGATGCTGGATGTAGTCCTGTGGAACGGCTTGCCATGCCATTTCCACCTGGCGCCTCAGTTGGACCAGCGTTCGTGCTGGACGTGCAGACCGCGTGAGACGACGCTTCATCCAGTCCCAAACATGCTCAATGGGGGACAGATCCGGAGATCTTGCTGGCCAGTGTAGTTGACTTACACCTTCTAGAGCACGTTGGGTGGCACGGGATACATGCGGATGTGCATTGTCCTGTTGGAACAGCAAGTTCCCTTGCCGGTCTAGGAATGGTAGAACGATGGGTTCGATGACGGTTTGGATGTACCGTGCACTATTCAGTGTCCCCTCGATGATCACCAGTGGTGTACGGCCAGTGTAGGAGATCGCTCCCCACACCATGATGCTGGGTGTTGGCCCTGTGTGCCTCGGTCGTATGCAGTCCTGATTGTGGCGCTCACCTGCACGGCGCCAAACACGCATACGACCATCATTGGCACCAAGGCAGAAGCGACTCTCATCGCTGAAGACGACACGTCTCCATTCGTCCCTCCATTCACGCCTGTCGCGACACCACTGGAGGCGGGCTGCACGATGTTGGGGCGTGAGCGGAAGACGGCCTAACGGTGTGCGGGACCGTAGCCCAGCTTCATGGAGACGGTTGCGAATGGTCCTCGCCGATACCCCAGGAGCAACAGTGTCCCTAATTTGCTGGGAAGTGGCGGTGCGGTCCCCTACGGCACTGCGTAGGATCCTACGGTCTTGGCGTGCATCCGTGCGTCGCTGCGGTCCGGTCCCAGGTCGACGGGCACGTGCACCTTCCGCCGACCACTGACGACAACATCGATGTACTGTGGAGACCTCACGCCCCACGTGTTGAGCAATTCGGCGGTACGTCCACCCGGCCTTCCGCATGCCCACTATAAGCCCTCGCTCAAAGTCCGTCAACTGCACATACGGTTCACGTCCACGCTGTCGCGGCATGCTACCAGTGTTAAAGACTGCGATGGAGCTCCGTATGCCACGGCAAACTGGCTGACACTGACGGTGACGGTGCACAAATGCTGCGCAGCTAGCGCCATTCGACGGCCAACACCGCAGTTCCTGGTGTGTCCGCTGTGCCGTGCGTGTGATCATTGCTTGTATAGCCCTCTCACAGTGTCCGGAGCAAGTATGGTGGGTCTGACACACTGGTGTCAATGTGTTCTTTTTTCCATTTCCAGGAGTGTATTTGGGTTTGAAAGGTATGAAAAGGTATTATTGGAGTTAGTTTGAGTGATCTCCACCTGTTGGACCCGTTTTGCAGGTATGAATAAAACCAGATGTTTGCTACTCCTCTTACTCATAGTGCATTTAATTTTTTTAGCAAAATTGTGTGGTTTACTGTGTCCAGCGCTTTAGTCAAATCAAGGAAGATCCCTGCTGTGGTCTCCTTTGTCTAGTGCTTTGAGGATAACATTTGAGAAACGAGCTACAGCTGAATTTGTGCTTTTACCGGCCCAGAAACCAAATTGCTCTTTACTCAGAAGAGTGGACTTTGTTAAGTACCCAATGAGCCTGTTTTTCAATATAGTCTCTATGGCTTTTGAAAAGGATGACAGTAACGAGATTGTTCTGTAATTTTCTATGATTTGTGGATCACCTTTCGTATATGTAGGTAGAATTTTTGCATGCTTTAGTATGTCTGGGAAGCAACGGGTGGAGAAGGACTCATTGATGATGTGCACTAAAGCGTCTTTGATGTTGTCTATGCAGTCCTGCTGAATTTTTACATTTTAGGTTACTCACAGCATTGCATACTTCTTCTGCTGTGGTTGGTCATAGCATCAATGTGTGTGCTATTTTGTTCAGGATTTGTTAATGCTTTGTTTTGTTGAACTTCTATTGTAGTTTGGTTGCTATGTTGCTGAAATACTGATTGGCAAAGTTTGCTAGTTTTTTGGGGTCATTTATTTTGGGATCATTGTGTTGTATTGCATGTTTATTGGCTTTAATTTTTTCGTATTAGTTTCTTGTTTGGTGATTTTTCCATGCTGCTTTGATTCTACTATTAGATTCTTCGATAAATTTGTCATCTTGGTACCTTTTAGCCATTAAAAATACTATTCTATAGATCTTTCTGTACGTATGATAATAGTTATGAAATGCTGAATCATTACAGTAGTTTTTCATTAAGCTAAGGTGCTTGAGGATTTCAGAGGATTTCCTTATCGCATTGGTTACCCAGCTGTTATTGTTGCATGATTTAGTGATTCTTAGAACTTTAGGAAATACTTCTTCAAATCTGAATTTAAATATTGACATATACTTTGAAAACTTCCCATTTATATTAGTTTCTCTGTACAACTCTTCCCATATTTCACTGTTAATTAGTGAGGGAAATAGAACTCTTTTTGGCTTAGAGAAAACCCTACTGTACTTGTATATTTTACTGTTATTATCTAATTCTATGCCTCATTTTAATAACCGACTGGAATGGTCTGAGATGCCAAGGTCTTCTATGACAATGTCAAACCTATCTTCCTCTATGTCCGTTAGCATATGGTCAGTACTTGATGCTGAATGTCTAGTTATCCTAGTGGCAGTGTTAATTAATTGTGATATACCATAGGTGTACATAATGTTCAGAAAACTGTTGCATGACATATCTGGGTTCATCATGTTAATGTTTAGGTTTCCCCAAATGATGATTTTGCATTTGGGTCTGGAGACCATATCTAATGCTTGTGTTAACTTTGTAGTGAATGTGTCCATGTCACCATTGGGAGCACAATAAATACATAGTACAGTTAGTCTTTGGAATACAGCTAGGTTTTTTATCTCTAAAGCTGATATTTCTATGTGTTTATCCTCACTTAATGCCAAAACGTCATTTCTAATTTTATAAATAATTCCTTCCTTCACATATATGCATGATCCACCACATTTCATAGTGTTTCTACTGTAATGACAAACTAGACTGTATGAATTTAGTGCTACATTTGTTAATTCTGAACCATTAGACCAATGTTCTGTTATGCAAAAAAGTGAGTTGTCAATAGACTCCAGTTCCACTTCTAACTGTTGCACTTTGTTTCTTATGCATTGCATATTTTGGTGGAAGATTGAGAACCACTGAGCACTGCTTATCTTTTAGACTTTACGTTACACTTGCCTTGGTCTAAATAATCCTTTTGGTGATGAGGTGTTGCAGTTATCCTACCAATTGATGCACTGCCACTGTTACTTCCATTGGACCCTCACAGTTTCTTGCTGTTTTTGCTGAAGATGATTCTGGTGATGCCTCTTCTTGTTCAAGTGATGATCCTGGCTGCACTGGTGCTGTGGCTGTGACTGACTTTGTTATGTAGCTGTTATGGCGTTTTTGTATTTCCTTGATTGAAGCTGGCTGTAGAGCAATTGTATTTCTTGCAGCGTGATCATCTTTGAGTATTAGTTTTGCCAGCATTTTGCCGATGTATGACTTCCTAGTGTTGTTATAGTGTTGACCATGTTTCATGAACAGATCTCTAGAGTTTGGAAGCTCAAAGATTGTTATGTTATAATATTAACAATACCTTCATTATATATACATATACAAATATCATTTATATGTCAGGGTCCACCTTGCAGATTTTGCAAACAAATGCCAACTTCCACAACAATAATACTCAAAATAACAGGGGACCCTATACTCAGAAAACAAAAACAACCAACAATCCAAAGCATGTGAATCATATTAGTACAAAACTTTACAATAGGCTGCCAGTCAACATCAGAAAATTAAAAGATGAAAACAAATTTAAAGCTGAAGTTATCAATTTCTACTCAAACAATATTTCTACTCAGCAAAGGCCAATAAACATTTTTAATAATGTTTATATTATGGGAAAACTGAAATTGCTGCCCTAAACCTTTTATCATATTTGCATATCTAACAGATAGCTGTGGTGTGATATAAAATCTCTACTTAATTATTGTAGCATATATGACTTGCTGTCTAGGGAGGACAAAAGTAAAGTCCTATGCAAAACAGACTGTTGTTGTTGTTGTGATGGACTTCAGTGTGAAGACTAGTTTGATGCAGCTCATCATACTACTCTATTCTCAACAAACCTCTTCATCTCTGAATAATTACTGCAATCCACATCCTTCTGAATCTGCTTATTGTATTCATCTCTTGGTCTTCCTCTATGATTTTTACCACCACACACTTCCCTCCAGTACTAAACTGATGATTCCTTGATATCTTTGAATGTGTCCTATAAATTGATCCCTTCTTCTAGTCAGGTTCTGCTGCAAATTTCTTTTCTCCCAAATTCTACTCAATACCTCCTCATTAGCTATTTGATCTATTCATCTTATCTTCAGTGTTCTTCTGTAGCACCTCATTTTCAAAAGCTACTATTTTCTTCTTGTCTGAACTGTTTATCATTCATGTTTCACTTCCGTACTTGGCAAAATTTCAGTAAAATACTTTCAGAAAACACTTCCATGCACCTGAATTTATAATCTGTGTTATTAAACTTCTCTTCTTCAGAAATGGTTTTGCGGCCATTGCCAGTCACATTTTATATCCCCTTTACTTCTGCCATCATCAGTTATTTTACTGCCCTAGTAGCAGAATTCATCTGCTACTATATATAAGTGTCTTATTTCATAATTTAATTTCCTGAGAATCACCTGATTTAATTTGACTACATTCTGTTACCCTTGCTTTGCTTTTGTTGATATTCATCTTATATCCTCCTTTCGAGACCATGTCCATTCTGTTCAACTGCCCTTCCAAGTCCTTCACTATCTCTGAGAGAATTACAGTGTCACCAACAAACCTCCATTTTTATTCTTTCTCCCTGGACTTTAATTCCCACAACAAAATATCTTTGGTTGCCTTTAATACTTGTTCAATGTACAAACTGAATAACATCGGCAATAGTCTACAACCCAGTCTCATTCCCCCTTCAACCATGCTTTCTTTTCATGTCCCTCAACTCTTATAACTGCCATCTGATTTCTGTACAAGTCATCAGTCAACATCATCAAAAGCTTTCTCTAATTCTGCAAATGCTATAAACATAGGTTTGCCTTTCCTTAACCTGTCTTCTAAGATAAGTGCCTCATGTGTGCCCACAATTCTGCGGAATCCAAACAGATCTTCCCTTAAATCGGCTCCTACCAGTTTTTTTTCATTCTTCTGTAAGTAATTTAGTTAGTATTTTGCAACCATAACTCACTAAACTGTTAGTTCAGTATATTTACCCCTGTTAATATCCACTTTCTTTGGAATTGGAATTACTACATTCTTCTTAAAGTCAGAGGGAATTTCATTTGAGTCATGTCTCTTGCCCCCAATGGAAAAGTCTTGTCATGGCTGGCTCTGACAGAATGTTGTCTACTCACATGGTCTTGCCTCAAATTAGGCCTTTCAGTGCTCTGTCAAATTCTTCTCACATTATTATGTCTACCATCTCTTCTTCATCTTCATCCTCTTCCATTTCAATAATATTTCCTGCAAGTTTATTTCCCTTGTATAAACCCTTTATATACTCCTTCCACCTTTCAGCTTTCCCTTTTTTTTAGGGCTGGTTTTCCATCTGAGCTCTTGGTATTCATATAGCTCCTTTTTTTCTTCCAAAGGCCTCTTTAATTTTCCTGTAGACAGTATCTCTCTCTCCCCTAGTGATATATGCTTCTATATTCTTCCTTTGTCCTCTAGCCATTCCAGTTTAGCAATTTTGTGCTTCTTATCAGTAGCATTTTTTAGACATTTGTATTCCATTTGATCTGCTTCATTTTCTGCATTTTAATATTTTCTCCTTTTATCAGTTAAATTCAATATCTCCTTTGCTATCTAAGGATTTCTACTAGGCCTTATCTTTTTACCTATTTGATATTCAGCTGCCTTCACTATTTCATTTCTTAAAGCTACCCATTCATCTCGTACTGTATTCCTTTCCCCTGTTCTACTCAGTTGTTGTCCAATGATCCCTCCAAGAATTGCAACAACTTCTGGTTCTTTCAACTTATCCAGGTCCCATCTCCTTAATTTCCAGCCTTTTGCAATTTCTTCTGTTTTAACCATAACCAATAAACTGTGGCCTAGACTCCACATCTGCTCCTGGAAATGTCCTACAATTTAAAATCTGGTTCCTAAATCTGTCTGACCATTATATAATCAATCTGAAACCTTCCAGTGTCTCCAGGTCTCTTCCATGTATACAACCTTCTTGTATAATTGTTCAACCAGATGATAGTGGTGGTGAAATTATTCTCTGTGCAAAATTCAACTAGGCCGCTTCCTTTATGATTCCTTTCCCCCAGTCCATATTCACCTATTATTTTTTCCTCTTTTCCTTTTCCTATTATCAAATTCCAGTCCCCCATCAATGTAAAATTTTCGTCTTCCTTAACTACTTGAATAATTTCTTTTGTCTCATCATACATTTCTTCAATCTCTTCATCACCTGCACATCTAGTTGGCGAATAAAATTGTTCTACTGTGGTGGGTGTGGGCTTTGTGTCTATCTCAGCTATGATAATACATGCACTATGGTGTTCATAGTAGCTTACCCATATTCCTTTTTTCTTATTCATTATTGAACCTGCTCCTGCATTACCACTTTTTGATTCTGTATTTGTAACCTTGAAATTACTTGACCAGAAGTCCTCTTCCTCATGCCACCACATTTCACTAATTCCCACTGTGTTTAATTTCAAGCTATTCATTTCCCTTTTTAAATTTTCTAATGTACCTGCCCAGTTAAGGGATGTAACATTCCAAGTTCTGACACATGGAACACCAGCCTTATTTTTTTTTCTCCAGAGTAACCCCTGCCCGGAGATTCGAATGGGAGCTATTTTACCTCTTGAATATTTTACACCAGAGTGTAAGTGAACCTTCATCATTTAACCATACAGTAGAGCTGCAGGCCCTAAGGAAAAATTATGACTATAATTTCTCCATGATTTCAACCATTCACGGCACCAGCTAAGTAAGGCCTTTTCATTTGATGAAAAAAAAAAGAAAAACAGTCAATCATCCACACTGTTGCCCATGCAACTAGTGAAAACTCTCCTGTCCTTCTTCAGGAACCATACATTTGTCTGGCCTCCGAAGAGATACACCTCATGTGTAGTTACATCTAAGTTACGGCTATCTGTATCAATGAGCATGCAGACCAACCCACCAATGAGAAGGTCTATGGTTCATGGGGGGCAGGAGTGGGGCGCAGACTATGCAATTATGATGCCATAAGCATACCTGTACATAAACAGAATATGCAGCTATAATACCATAAGCATGCATGTACATAAAGTTGTGTTACCATGTACTATATGATCTTGCATTATTCTGTGTAACCGTGTATTGTATGACCCTGTATTATTATTTTTCTACTTTTTTATTTACATTTTTGTATGTTCATTTCTTTGAAATGGTTTCCTATAAATTAACAAGTACATCTGGACAACATCCATACAATATTTATTGTCTACAGATGAATACATTATGTCAGTGAATATAAAGACCCTCTGCTGATGGCTGCCTTTTCATATGTCACTGTCTGAAGGAAAGAGTTCATACAGGGCAATTTTGAAGCTTTGGTGAAAATTGCATCTTTCTCAACATGTTTCAGAAAATTCAAAGTCTAGCAGTATTCAATGAATTTCAAAGGTAAATTTGCCAGCCAATTTGACAAAAATACCAAGAAGTTATGGTCCTATGTGAAGTCAGTAAGTGGTTGGAAATCATTTATGCAGTAGCTCAGTGACCATGTGGCACAAAAGTAGAATACAACAAATAAAAGGCAAAATACTGAATTTGGTCCACCAAAATTATTTCAGGATGGGTGACCACAATATGATTCCTCCGTACAATGAGGGCATGAAAGTCAAAATGGCAGATCTTGAGATAGTGATTCACGGCTTAGGAAATGAACTAAAATTGCTCAACACTGGTAACTACCTTCAAGGTTCTGCACAGGTTATGTGAAAGAACTTGCTCCCTCTTTAGCAGCAGTTTATTGTAGGCCACTTCAGCAACAAAGAATACCAAGCGATTGAAAAAAAGTAAAGGGCATTTCTATTTTCAAAAAGAATTGTTAGTGAGAGGCACATAATTATAAATCTATGTTGCTGAAGTAAATATGGAATATGTTTTATGCTAAGGCATTACAATGTTTTTGAAGAATGAAAATCTTCTTTCTAAAAATATTCATTGCTTCGATAAATACAAATCTACACTATTGGCAATAAATCTTTGGAAACAGTAACTAGTGTAAAATATGTGGAAGTAGCCACCTGAAATGATTGAAAGTGAAATAATCATGTAAAACTAATGTAGAAAAATCAGATACCAGGCAGTGATTCATTGGGAGAATGTTAAGAAAATGTAATTCATCAACAAAAGAAGTGGCTTACAAAATACATGCATATGGATTTTTGAGTATTGCCCATCAGCCTGCTCTGCTTATCTGGTTACAGTAAAAGAAGAGACAGAGAAAATTCAGTGGGGAGCAGTATGTTTCATCACAGAATCATTTGTAAACACAATAGATGCAGACAGTATAAGATAGGTGTTATTACTATGTGGAGGGTTACTGTTGAAATTCTGGGAGTTTGCTTTTCAAGAAGAGTCAGACAACATACACCAACTAAAATGGAAAGTGTTACACAGTGAAGTATGAGTCTGATATTTATCAACATTTATGCAGATGTTCATCAAATAACAGGTTTAATTGATTAAACTTTCATTCCATTCAGAACTCATATCCATAATCAATATCAGTATGAGGTGTTACCCACACAGGAATGACTGAACTCTCATATTCATTTTCATACATCCTAGGAATGTTATCTTCAGAAATTTAGAAATTTCTTTCCATTCCTGAAACACATGTTGTGTCAGTTCATGAAGACTGCTGGCTGAAATGGTTTGAAAGTATCCATATTGTCATCACATCCCAGATAATTTTTATCAGTAATAAATCAAGTGACCAGACAGACCAGTCAAATGTACGTCTGTCCCTGAAGGTATGAGAAAATAGTTTTTCATGATATCATTCTTGGGTAAATGTTTCATGGATTTTTTGCCACATCAGATTTTTATGAAATCTCAAGATTTCGGTGGCTTTCTCTAGCATTCTGGCCAGGAGTTATCAGTAAGCTATGTGGTACTTCTATTTAGTTGATCTCTGTGATGTAATTTGCCCAAATAAATAAATTCTGATGATAATGACATAGGAAGTCATTGAAAACTAGTTAGTTAGTTAGTTGCTTGTTTCACGGATCAAATTCACTGTGAACATTTTATGACAAAAAGTCAACAGAACAAACATAGAACACTCACATACAATTAAATAAAAAATAAGAAGTAATATTTATATGGCTGCATGCTGACCATTAACAGCTTTTTTTTAAATTTTTATTTATTTATTTACACATCAAGTTCTGTAGGACCATATTGAGGAGCAAATGTCGAAGGCCATGGGAAGTGTCAGTACATGCAATTACAACATAAAAGTAATAACAGATAAAAATAAAATGTTTATGAACCCAAAAAAAGTCAGTTCACAAGTTTAAGTAAACACAATCAACAATACAACAAGAAGAAGCTTAATTTTTCAAGGAACTCCTTGACAGAATAGAAGGAGTGGCCCTTGAGGAAACTCTTCAGTTTTGATTTGAAAGTGCGTGCATTACTGCTAAGATTTTTGAATCTCATTAAGTCTTTCAACAAGATCCCAAATGTGGGCTTTCCACAACAGTTTACTATCTGTCTGAACATCTAGAAATTTGAACTGTTCAGTTTCACTAATCATATACCCATTCTGTGAAATTAAAATGTCAGGTTTTATTGAATTGTGTGTTAGAAACTGTAAAAACTGAGCCTTACTGTGATTTAGTGTAAGTATATTTTCAACAAGCCATGAACTTAGGTCATGAACTGCACTATTTGAGACTGAGCCAGTGTCGCACACAACATCCCTTACTACCAAGCTAGTGTCATCAGCAAACAGAAATATTTTAAAGTTACCCGTAATACTAGAGGGCATATCATTTATATAAATAAGGAATAGGAGTGGCTCCAATACTGATCCCTGTGGCACCTCCCCACTTGACCCAACCCCACTCAGACCCCCACATCACAGCCATTCTCAACATTGTGAATTATGACCTTTTGCTGTCTGTTGCTAAAGTAAGAGGTGAACCAATTGTGAGCTACTCCCCATATTCCGTAATGGTCCAACTTCTGGACAATATTTTGTGATCAACACAAACAAATGCCTTAGTTAAATCAAAAAATATGCCAAGCATTCAAAACCTTTTGTTTAACCCATGCAGTACCTCACAGAGAAAAGAGAATGTAGCATTTTCAGTTGTTAAATGATTTCCAAAGCCAAACTGTACATTTGATAGCAATTCGTGTGAGATAAAATGATCAATTATCCTTACATACACAGCCTTTTCAATAATTTTAGCAAACATTGATGGCACAGAAATAGGTCTTAAATTGTCTAAAATACCCCTTTCTCCCTTTTTATAAAGCAGCTTTACTACTGACTACTTTAATCGTTCAGGAAACTGACCATTCCTAAATGAAAAATTACAAATATGGCTAAATACAGGGCTAACATGTGCAGCACAGTACTTTAATATTCTGCTAGGCACTCCATCATAACCATGAGAGTCCTTAGTCTTCAGTGATATAATTATTGACCCAATCTCCCCCTTGTCTGTATCACAAAGGAGTATTTCAGACATCAGTCTTGGAAAGGCAGTTGCAAAGTTATATGATTCCCTGTAGAAACTAAATTTTTATTTAATTCGCCAGAAATGCTCAGAAAATGATTGTTAAATACTGTACATATATCTGATTTATCAGTAACAGAAATATTTTTACTACGAACTGACTTTATATCATAGACATTGTGCTGCTGACCAGACTCATCCTTCACAACTGACCATATAATGTTAATTTTATCCTGTGAATTAGCTATTATCTTTGCATACCACATACTCTTTGCCTTCCTAATAACATTTTAAGCACCTTACAATACTGTTTATAATGGGCTAGTGTAGCTTGATTGTGACTACCAACATTTTGATATAATTCCCTCTTTGTTCTACATGATATCCTTAACCCACTAGTCAGCCACTTGGGCTGCCTATTACTGCTAGTGCCCCATTTAGAATGTTCTAATGGAAAGTTGCTCTCAAAGAGCATGAGAAATGTGTCAAGGAAAACATTATATTTATCATCTATGTTATTGGCACTATAAACATCCTGCCACACTTGTTCCTTGACAAGGTTTAAAAAACTCTCTTTTGCTGTTGGATTAACTTTCCTACATAGTTTGTAATTACATGTGACATTTGAAACATCCTGGCAGAATAAAACTGTGTGCTGGACCGAGACTTGAACTCATGACATTTGTTTGAGTACAAAAGCCTTTTAGTGTTAAAATTTATGCATCACGGTCTGAAAGGCCATTCACCCTTTACTAACACAATACCCATCTAGTAATGAAGAATGAATAAAAATATTGTCTATGGCTGTTCTACTGATCCCCTGCACCCTAGCTGGAAAAAACACAGTCTGTATCAGATCATATGAATTTAGGAGATCTACCAACATCCTTTTTCTTGCACCATCATATACAAAATTTATATTGAAGTCACCACATATGACTAATTTCTGGTACTTCCTACAAAGTGAATTAAGAACCCTGCTTACACTAGAGCACGAGCAGAAATGCTCTGAAGTCATAGTTAGGGGACCTATAAACAACAACAATTAGAGGTTTAGTTTCACTAAATTCAACTGCCCCTGCACAACATTCAAATATCTGTTCAGTGGAGTGCTGTGATACATCTGTGGACTCTAATGGAATACTGTTTTTTTATGTCCATAGCCACTCCCCCACCTTGCAAGGAACTCCTTGAAAAACAGCCAGCTAATCTATATCCTGGTAAAGGAAGCCTCTAAATTGTCAAATTATTTAAGTGGTGCTCTGATATACCAATAATTTCAGAGTCAACATCTACAAGCAGTTCACTAACTTTGTCTCTAATACCTCTTATATTTTAATGAAATATGCTAATTACTTCTCTACTTGGAAACATTACATCCTCTGAAGGTGAGCCCTTAGTTAGAGGGACTTTCTTTAAGCAGGTTACCTATGAGCTGACTTCAATCTAAAAAAGGTGCCAGGCCTTGCCTAGTGAAACTCAATCTACTGATAGACCCAACTGGCACCACTGAATGTGACCCATTCCCTCTGCCATCAACACCCCCTCCAGAACCATGTTAACACACCAAACAGTCACATTAAGGGCACAGATCTTATGCTCCTGCTCGATATCAACTTATTTCTACAACAGATTGTGAATTCCCAGGAGAGGATCTGGTTAGAATGCCCACTGGCTTCTCCATAGCATTCTCTCCAATGAAAATACTTTGAACGAATCCCACATTGTAACCTACTACATACAAACCAATATAAGAGCCTACACTTCTCACTCATGGTAAAGTTTTACATTTACTGAAAGAGGGAATTTTGTGTGTGTGTGTCTTTGTTAGTGTCTCTATCAACATACCAACGATTTCATTTGGTAAGTTACACCATCTTTGTTTTTAGATATATTGTCCCACGTGGAATGTTTCCCTCTATTCTGTGATACACCTGTAGTTATTATTCCCAGTCTGAAGATGCTGTTTCATTGAGTATACATGTGACCAGGTTCTACACATGAACAAGGGGGGAAAAAATCCAGATTTTTCCTGGTAATCATACACTTTTTTAAGAGATACATATACACTTTTTCCATGTTAAAGGACAGTACACTTTCCCTCAATCCTTTGAATGGTGAAGGTCTTATACACTGGCACAAAACATCCCAGCACCTCTTTTGATGTGCAGAGTCATTTGAATGGTAAAGGTTTTATACACCAGCATAGAACTTTCCAATGCTTTATGAAATGTTTGAGTGCCAATAACATGGAAATAAAATAAAATCAGAAAACTGAAACTAATAACATTTTAGTCTTCCATAATCAAGTGAATGTATTTTAATTCACCTGATAGCTTCCAGGTGCAGAAATCCACTGTGATATTAGAGCTTAAAATGAAGACAAAACAGAAAAATTACAAAATATGGGTCACGTGGAGACTCCCCCTCCCTTGCCTCCGCCACTGCCCCCTTTCAACACAGACTGCTCTGCACATGCACAAACATGGCAGCCTGGGCATACTAGAATTTTTTTCTTTTCAGCTAGCATCTTCCTGCTTGCTGCTAATGCTTTACAGCTAACAACCATGCTTCAAATAACCAGAAGTGGGTGAAGGTGCTTCTTGTATGCAACTTCAGCTCTGCGTATGCACATGAGCCTGCAGGCAACTGATCAAACAAAACTAATGTTAATAGTTGTGACATGATGCTCATTGAAAGCATTTGTTGTTGTGAAGTACTGCATAGTTTTCATCCTAAAGCCTTTGACACATTTTGCTGTCAGCAGATTCTTGTGTGTGTACTGTGTTTTGTTGTTGTAAAAGGTGCATTTCCTTTGCAACTTAACCTTTATTTTGGTTTTTTCACCTCATTTATATTTATTGCTGCAGTAGTATTCTGCATTAGTGGGCTAAAGAAAAATTTATTGTTAGAGTAGTAGTTCTTATCAATCAAAATTACAAATATTTAACTGAAAACTAAGACACTAAAAATTTCCAGAATTCTAAAAATATTCCTTGCTTTTCCCCAGTTTTCTCCCAGATGAAAATTTCTTGGTTTTTACCAGTTGTCCCAGTGTGTATACACCCTGGTAAGTTTCTTACTGCAAAAGTCTGCACCCTTTTAGTAACACAGGATGAAAACCAGTTACCAGCAACATCACTAATATCACAATATTGGACTTTCTCTAGGAGAATATGGTAAAATAATATGGTAAACTGCGCTATCAACTGTTTTTCATGAGCTGCAAAAAATACCAGCTGGCAATATTTTATCATCAAATTTTGTATAATGTGATTTGTGAACAAGATATGGTGTAGAGAGAACCTTTCAATCCAGATTTACAATAACTAAATATCTAACTCTGGGAGATCATAACAATTAATATTTGACAAAATAACTTAATTGGATAGATAAAAAGTCTACTCAGCAAGAGAGGACAGAAAACACACACACACACACACACACACAAAGTTATAATTAGGTGTAATTATAACTTCCTTTTGTGTGTGTATTCTGCTGTCACTTGGTGAGTAGATTTTTTTATCTATCAAATCAAATAATTTTGGGAGAGGTGTGAAATGATCCTTGAAGATATAATTTTTTCCATTACTTTTAAGAAGGAGGTAAGTGGTGGAACTGCATGGTGATTATTACTTACTACCTTTTGCAATGAAATGTATTTACAGTTGCAAATGTGGACAACCATCACCTGTATAATGAGATGACAGCTATTAAAATTTGTGCCAGACCAGGATTTGAACCCAGATGTCCCACTTCCCACAAGCAGCTACCTTAGCATTAGGCTATCCGAGCACCTTTCACAGCCACTCCCAAACTTCCACATGTCATCAACCATATGTCTACAACCTGCGCTTGTACATCTGTTATGTATATACCTGTGCCAGGGAGACATCTTAGTTCAGAGTCACAAGCCCTGTGTCAGTGGATAAACATGATATTTTAATGGTTTTGTTGTTCAGAAGTATGATGCAATGTTCCTTTGAACACACATACGCCTGATCACTGCATTGTACCTCTGAACAACACAGGCATTTCAGTGTCATATATCACTGTCTCTCAAAGCACCTCTGTGATAGTCATGTGTTGCATATATGACTGAATACATATAATGTATGTGAGATATTGTCAACTATGTGAGAGGTTTAGGTTTTGAGGTAGTTAATTACATTCTTAATTTCCTTGCAGAGCATGGATTAGTTGTAATATGCTTGTGTGTATGAGGCATTACTTCTCACATGCAATCTGTTGCTTTATCCTTGAATTGTCCACCCCAATCTTCTGATTTACTTCAAGGAAATAATCTTTAAAACTTTGGCTACCTGACTGCACCACTTCTGTAGCTTATTGGTCAGCATGTCTGGCTGGTATGGGAATGACCTGGATTTGATTCCTGGTACAGCCAGGAATTTTTTCTGGAATGGGGTGCACTCAGCCTCATGACGCCTGCTGAGAAGCTGCTAAATGAGCAGTGATGCTTCCCTGTCATGAAAGCTGACAACAACCTGGAGAGCAGTGTGCCCCTCCATACCATTTCCAGTGAGACCAATGGCAGAGAATGACACAGTGATGAGTTGGTCCCAATTGGCCCCTCATGGCCACAGCATCTGCATCTACATCTATACTCTGTGAACCACTATGAGATGCATGGCTGTAGCTATGTCCCATTGCACCAGTTATTAGGGTTTCTTCTCATTCCATTCATTTATGGAACATGGGAAGAATGATTGTTTGAATGCCTGTGTGTGTGTGTGTGTGTGTGTGTGTGTGTGTGTGTGTGCAGTAATTATTCTAATCTTATCGTCATAATTTCTATGTGAATGATATGTAGGGGATTATTCTGGGAAGAAAAGTTGCTACTCACCATATAGCGGAGATGCTGAGTCGCAGATAGACACATCTATCTGCGGCTCAGCATCTTCGCTATATGGTGAGTAGTTCTTTCCTTCTCAGAATATTGTTACATTCCATCCTGGATTTTCCATTATTGGATATGTAGGGGATTGTAGTATATTCCTGGAATCATCATTTAAAGCCGGTTCTTGAAACTCTGTTAACAGACTTTCTCAGGATAGTTTATGTCTATCTTCAAGAGACTTCGACTTCAATTCTTTCAGCATCTCTGGGATACTCTACAATGGATCAAACAAACCTGTACCCTTCTCTGTATATGTTCAATATCCTCTGTTGGTCCTATTTGGTACGGGTCTTACAAACTTGAGCAATATTCTAGAATGGGTTGCACGAGTAATTTGTAAGCAATCTCCTGTGTAACTGATTCCAAAACTCCAATATTCTACCAAAATCAGAAGTCTACTACCTGCTTTACCCACCCCTGAGCCTATGTTAACATACCATTTCATGAGTGTTACACCCAGGTATTTGTACGAGTTGGTCAATTCCGCCAATGCCTCACTGATATTGTTGTCATAGGAAACTACATCTTTTTCATTTTGTGAAGTTCTTAATTTAACATTCATGAATATTTAAAGCAAGTTGCCAATCTTTGCACCACTTTGAAATCTTATGAAGACCTGACTGGATATTTCTGTAACTTCTTTCATCATAGATAACTGCATCATTTGTAAAAAGTCTGAGGTTACTATTAATATTGTCTGCAAGATCATTAATATACAACATAAAGAGCAAGTGTCCCAACACACTTCCCTGGGTGCACATCTGAAGTTACTTCTACATCTGATAATGACTCCATTCGAGATAACATGCTGCATTCTCCACACCAAAAAGTCCTCAATACAGTCACATGTTTTACTTGATATCCCATATGATCATACTTTTCACAATAAGTGATAGTCAATAAGTGTTAGTGTGGTACTGAGTCAAATGCTTTTTTGGAGTCAAGAAATACTGCATCTACCTAACTGCAGTGATCCAAAGCTTTCAGTACGTCATATGAGAAAAGTGCAAGTTAGGTTTCACATGATCAGTGTTGTTGGAATCCATGCTGGTTGGCATTGCAGAGGTCAATCTGTTCAAGATACCTCATTACATTTGAGCTCAGAATATGTTCTAAGATTCTACAACAAATCAATGTCAAGGATAATGAACTGTAGTTTTGTAGATCACTTCTAGAACTGGGAATGCATTTTTGTCCGCAGGATCGATGTTAGATTATAATTAGAAGAAGGGCTAACTTGGCCACAAATTCAGTATGGAATCATATAGGTATTCCATCAGGCTCTGAAGCTTTGTTCAATTTTAATGATTTCAGCTGTTTCTCAATATCACTGACACTAATACATATTTCATTAATTTTTTCAGGTGTACTAGGATTAAATTAGGGCGATTCTCTTGGGTTTTCCTTAGTAAAGGAACATTTCATAATGGAGTTATTCATTTCAGCTTTTACTTCACGACACTCAGTTTCAGTTTTTGATTTTGTGAAATATCGTTTGAGAGTATCGATTCTGCTATCAATAAAACATCAATATTACGGCAAACGTTGACCTTCCTTTTAATTTAACATATATGGTCATTGTGCACACAGCACTCCATGGAGTCACCAATCAGTAGAAACATATATATTACTGATTAAATGTCCACCTATGTAAATGCTATCCATAAGGCCCATTCAATAAATAACCAGAAAAATGTTTGTTGTTGTTGTGGTCTTCAGTCCTGAGACTGGTTTGATGCAGCTCTCTGCTACTCTATACTGTGCAAGCTTCTTCATCTCCCAGTACCTACTGCAACCTACATCCTTCTGAATCTGTTTACTGTATTCATCTCTTGGTCTCCCTCTATGATTTTTACTCTCCACGCTGCCCTCCAATACTAAATTGGTAATCCCTTGATGCCTCAGAACATGCCCTACCAACTGACCCCTTCTTCTAGTCAAGTTGTGCCACAAACTTCTCTTCTCCCCAATCCTATTCAATACTTCCTCATTAGTTACTTGATCTACCCATCTAATCTTCAGCATTCTTATGTAGCACCACATTTCAAAAGCTTCTATTCTCTTCTTATCCAAACTATTTATCGTCCATGTTTCACTTCCATACATGGCTACACTCCATAAAAATACTTTCAGAAATGACTTCCTGACACTTAAATCTATACTCGATGTTAACAAATTTCTCTTCTTCGGAAACACTTTCCGTCCCATTGCCAGTCTACATTTTATATCCTTTCTACTTCGACCATCATCAGTTACTTTGCTCCCCAAATAGCAAAACCCCTTTACTACTTTAAGTGTCTCATTTCCTAATCTAATTCCCTCAGCATCACCCGACTTAATTATCCATTATCCTCATTTTGCTTTTGTTGATGTTCATCTTATATCCTCCTTTCAAGACACTATCCATTCTGTTCAACTGCTCTTCCAAGTCCTTTGCTGTCTCTGACAGAATTACAATGTCATCGGCGAACCTCAAAGTTATTATTTCTACTCCACGGATTTTAATACCTACTCCGAATTTTTCTTTTGTTTCCTTCACTGCTTGCTCAATATACAGTTGAATAACATTGGGGAGAGACTACAAACCTGTCTCACTCCCTTCCCAACCACTGCTTCCCTTTCATGCCCCTCGATTCTAATAACTGCCATCTGGTTTCTGTACAAATTGTAAATAGCCTTTCGCTCCCTGTATTTTACCCCTGCCACCTTCAGAATTTGAAAGAGAGTATTTCAGTCAACATTGTCAAAAGCTTTCTTGAAATCTACAAATGCTAGAAATGTAGATTTGCCCATCCTTAATCTAGCTTCTATGATAAGTTGTAGGGTCAGTATTGCCTCACGTGTTCCAACATTTCTACAGAATCCAAACTGATCTTCCCCGGGGTCGGCTTCTGCTAGTTTTTCCATTTGTTTGTAAAGAATTTGCATTAGTATTTTGCAACTGTGACTTATTAAACTGATAGTTCGATAATTTTCACATCTGTCAACACCTGCTTTCTTTGGGATTGGAATTATTATATTCTTCTTGAAGTCTGAGGGTATTTCGCCTGTTTCATACATCTTGCTCACCAGATGGTAGATTTTTGTCAGGACTGCCTCTCCCACGGCCATCAGTAGTTCTAATGGAATGTTGTCTACTCCCGGGGCCTTGTTTTGACTTAGGTCTTTCAGTGCTCTGTCAAACTCTTTACGCAGTATCATATCTTCCAATTCATCTTCATCTACATCCTCTTCTATTTCCATAATATTGTCCTCAAGTACATCGCCCTTGTATAGACCCTCTATATACTCCTTCCACCTTTCTGCTTTCCCTTCTTTGCTTAGAACTGGGTTTCCATCTGAGCTTCTGATATTCATACAAGTGGTTCTCTTTTCTCTGAAGGTCTCTTTAATTTTCCTGTAGGCAGTATCTATCTTACCCCTAGTGAGATAAGACTCTACATCATTACGTTTGTCCTCTAGCCATCCCTGCTTAGCCATTTTGCACTTCCTGTCGATCTCATTTTTGAGATGTTTGTATTCCTTTTTGCCTGCTTCATTACTGGGTTTTTATATTTTCTCCTTTCATCAATTAAATTCAATATTACTTCTGTTACCCAAGGATTTCTATTAGCCCTTGTCTTTTTACCTACTTGATCCTCTGCTGCCTTCACTACTTCATCCCTCAAAGCTACCCATTCTTCTTCTACTGTATTTCTTTCCCTCATTCCTGTCAATTGTTCCCTAATGCTCTCCCTGAAACTCTGTACAACCTCTGGTTTAGTCAGTTCATCTAGGTTCCATCTCCTTAAATTCCCACCTTTTTGCAGTTTCTTCAGTTTTAATCTGCAGGTCATAACCAATAGATTGTAGTCAGAGTCCACAATTCCCCTGGAAATGTCTTACAATTTTAAACCTGGTTCCTAAATCTCTGTCCTACCATTATATAATCTATCTGAAACCTGTCAGTATCTCCAGGCTTCTTCCATGTATACAGCCTTCTTTTATGATTCTTAAAGCAAGTCTTAGCTATGATTAAGTTGCGCTCTGTGCAAAATTCTACCATGTAGCTTCCTCTTTCATTTCTTAGCCCCAATCCATATTCACCTAGTACATTTCCTTCTCTCCATTTTCCTACTACCGAATTCCAGTCACCCATGACTATTAAATTTTCGTCACCCTTCACTATCTGAATAATTTCTTTTATTTCATCATACATTTCTTCAATATCTTTGTCATCTGCAGAGCTAGTTGGCATATAAACTTGTACTACTGTAGTAGGCATGGGCTTTGGATCTATCTTGACCACAATAATGCGTTCACTATGTTGTTTGTAGTAGCTTACCCGCATTCCTATTTTTTTTTTATTCATTATTAAACCTTCTCCTGCATTACCCCTATTTGACTTTGTGTTTATAACCCTGTAGTCACCTGACCAGAATGTTTATAACCCTGTAGTCACCTGACCAGAAGTCTTGTTCCTCCTGCCACCGAACTTCACTATATCTTGCACTATATCTAACTTTAACCTATCCATTCCCCTTTTTAAATTTTCTAACCTACCTGCCCGATTAAGGGATCTGACATTCCACGCTCCGATCCGTAGAACGCCAGTTTTCTTTTTCCTGATAACGACATCCTCTTGAGTAGTCCCCACCCGGAGATCAGAAGGGGGACTATTTTACCTCCGGCATATTTTACCCAAGAGGACGCCATCAACATTTAACCATACACAGTAAAGCTGCATGCCCTCAGGAAGAATTACGGCCGTAGTTTCCCCTTGCTTTCAGCTGTTCGTAGTAATAGCACAGCAAGGCCGTTTTGGTTAGTGTTACAAAGCCAGATCAGTCAATTATCCAGACTGTTGCCCTCGCAACTACTGAAAAGGCTGCTGCCCCTCTTCAGGAACCACACGTTTGTCTGGCCTCTCAACAGATAGCCCTCCGTTGTGGTTGCACCTACAGCACGGCTATCTGTATCGCTGTTGAGGCATGCAAGCCTCCCCACCCAACAACGGCAAGGTCCATAATTCGTGTGGGGGGGGGGGGGGGGGAAATGGCATAAAAATCAAAACTGTATGAAGTTTGTGCTTCTTTGTTATTTTTGGTGGTGTCCTAGAAATGTTATCAGTTGGGGATGAGATGACTGTCTCATGAACAGGGAGCTGGAAATCACTGAAACAAGATGGTAGCAGCCTTGCAGATTTGCACCAATGTGGAGCAAGGGAGAGTAATTTGATTTCTCTTGGTTAAAGGGCTGTAACCAACTGAGATTCTAAAATTGATTGGTAGTGCTATATGTCTGAAAGTTGTTTGAGTCCAACACAAGTATACAAGCGGGGATATAAGTTCAAACAGGGTGTAAAAAAATGTTACCACACCCAGGACACTCTTTTTGTGCAGTCACAGAGCATAACATTGCAATAACTAGTGAGTGATACAGGAAAACAAACATACTACAGTGAGTGACACTGCAGCAGTGATGAACATTTGTATCAGATCAACCCACCATCTTGTTCAAGATGTACTGATGTTCAAGAAAGTGAGAGCATGGTAGGATCCAAAACATTTGACATCAGAAATGGAAAAAAAGCACATGGATACATGCCGGGAGACCTGAAGTTCATTTGTTTGCTGCATGCTGCATATTCCCCAGATCTGGCCCCTTCGGATTATCACATTTTTACCCACTGAAAGAAGCTCTTAGTGGCTCAAAGTCTGCTTATGATGAGAAAGTCCAGGCAGCAGTGGTTATGCACACATACCCTAGAATTCTTTGCACATAGAATTGAGAATTTTGTTCAGCACTGGCATAAGTTCATTGAACTATATTGAAAAATAAATAAATGTTGTATTCCACTCTTGTAACAGTCTTTAGAAAAGTTTCCAGTTTTTTTATTGAATGACCCTTGTATTGTTATACTGCTTTCCTTTGTAGTTCAGATGGGAGAATCAATCACAGAACTCATGTTGTAAGTGATAAGTAACATTTTAAAATCTTTTCTTTTGTCTAAATCTCTCAGAAAATTAATATTAAAATCGTCACAGACTATAATCTGCTTTCATTCATCTGCCAGGTTTCATAAGAATGACTCAAATTTGTTGGGACAAATGAATCGATTCCTGTGTCATCACAGGCTAGGGCATATGAATTGCAAAAATATGCTGAAATTGGATTAAATGAGGATATTGTGGTCAAGGGTCCCTGTAAGTTGTGCATCGTGGGAAAATGGTCACACCTTCCATTCAGAGTTAGCAAAAAGTATTCCCTACACAACATGGACTTAGTATGTTCTGGTTTCTGTTGGCCACTGGAGATAGCATCTGTTAGTGGAAATTGTTGTTTTCTATCATTTACTGATGATTTTTCAAGATCCAAGTTTGCCTATTTTTTGAAGAAAAAAATCTGAGATCACACAGATGTTTATAAATTCTTGAGTCATAGACAAAATGCAGACAAGCAGAAATATCAAAAAGATCCTGTCTGACAACGGAAAGGAATATGTCAACAATGAACTAAAAAGATTTCTGACTCTGTAGGTATCATCCACCAGCCTACTGTACTAAACAGTCCACAGCAAAATAGTGTTGATGAGAGACATTGATTGAAAACCCCATACCATGACATTTGTTTCCAGATAACCAAAGCCATGTCTTCAGTTCCATGCCTATCGAATCAATCTCAGTCCACCACACTTGGAGATAAAATGCCATATGAATTTTGACATGGGAGAAAGTCTTCTTTATCATACTTGAGAATTTTTTGATACAGTGCAATGATTCATATTGTGAAACCCCATCACAAGAAATGGAATAAAAAATCACAGAAGTTGACATTTATAGGCTACTGCCAGACAACCAGACAACCAAATATTATCGATTCATCAATAGGGAGGCTTTCCAGAGAGTGTTTTTTTATCATGTTTGAGAATTTCTGGCTTCAGTGGAATGGTTCCCATTCTGAAACTCCATCTCAACAAGTGGGATAAGAAGTCACAGAAGCTGATATTTGTAGGCTACTGACAGGCAACTGAAAGCCTTTTCATTCCATGATAGGAGACCTGCCAGACGGCTGTCACCAGGAATGTAAATTTCCTACAGCATGTACGTTTTCCAAGTTCAAAGACAGAGGAGTCAAAGAACACCATTGTCTTAAGATCAGAGCAAGAACTTGTTTTTCATGGTATCTATACTTCAGGCACTGAAGAAGAAATTGGGTCAGCAGACAATCTTAATGAGTCTTCTTATGGTTCTGACCATGATCCAATGGAAACTGAAGCTCAAGATGAGGAACATTAGAATAAAAGAATGGATTCTATAGTTCAACAAGGGTTTATGCCTCAAAGGTGAAGCAAGAACAAAACCCCTAGGAATTACCTGGCCCTTTTACGTACTACTTGCAAGAAGGATTTACAGAAAAGACATTGATGTCAAAGAGGCCTTGGAAGGAATAAATAAGGAAGGTTGGGTAAAAACTATGAATAAATAATTATCATCTCTAGTTCATAATGACACATTCACAGAGATAGCACTCAGGGGACACAAGCTTCTAAAGACTAAGTGGGTACTGAAGGTAAAACATGGGGCTGGCAGTACACCTGAAACATTTAAGGCATGCCCTTTTCAATGTGTTGATAATCAGGAAAACTTTACAATGGTGGCCAGACATGTATCCATTAGATATCTCTTGTCTATGGTAGCTTAAGAGAACATGGAGATAAACCATTTGATTTCACAACTGCATTTTCCGGTGGAGGCCTAAATGAAGAAATTTATCATTCCACAAGAAAATTTTGCAGTGCCTGGAAAAGTAGGATACTGAAGAAACCTGTACCTGTTTATGACTTAAACAGGCTGATCCGAATTACTATCAAAAAACTGATGAGTGTTAAGAAAACTGAAGGTGACCATGTCAAAAACTGATATATTTTCATACAGAAGGCATAAAACTAGTCACCACAGCTTTGTATGTGGATGATGTGCTATTATTCTCATATGCCATAAGTGTTTTGAGTTACATCAAAAATTCTTTGAAGAGATTTTTTGAGATAAAAGACATATGAACAGTAAGCCAGTGCCTAGGTATGGACATTACATGGAATCATGAAAAAGGAAAAATTTGGATCTCCCAGGAATATTATGCAAGAAAGTTCTGGAGAAATTTGCAATGACTGAAGCTAGGCCAGTGTCAACACCACTAGAACTTGGTTTGGAATTTGAGACTGTTAAATTAGGTTATGTAAGTGTACTTTATCATTTATTTATTTTTTATTTTATTTTATTTATTTATAATATGAATATAATAGAGGGAAACATTCCACGTGGGAAAAATATATCTAAAAAGAAAGATGATGAGACTTACCAAACAAAAGCGCTGGCAGGTCGATAGACACACAAACAAACACACAAAATTCAAGCTTTCGCAACCAATGGTTGCCTCATCAGGAAAGAGGGAAGGAGAGGGAAAGACGAAAGGATTTGGGTTTTAAGGGAGAGGGTAAGGAGTCATTCCAATCCCGGGAGCGAAAAGACTTACCTTAGGGGGAAAAAAGGACAGGTATACACTCACACGCACACACACACATATCCATCCGCATATACACAGACACAAGCAGACATTTGTAAAGGCAAAGAGTTTGGGCAGAGATGTCAGTCGAGGCGGAAGTACAGAGGCAAAGATGTTGTTGAAAGATAGGTGAGGTATGAGCGGCGGCAAATTGAAATTAGAAATTAGCAGAGATTGAGGCCTGGCGGATAGCGAGAAGAGAGGATATGCTGAAGGGCAAGATCCCATCTCCAGAGTTCTGACAGGTGGGAAGTATCCAGATAACCCGGACGGTGTAACACTGTGCCAAGATGTGCTGGCCGTGCACCAAGGCATGTTTAGCCACAGGGTGATCCTCATTACCGACAAACACTGTCTGCCTGTGTCCATTCATGCGAATGGACAGTTTCTTTCTGGTCATTCCCACATAGAACGCTTCACAGTGTAGGGAGGTCAGTTGGTAAATCACGTGGGAGCTTTCACACGTGGCTCTGCCTTTGATTGTGTACACCTTCCGGGTTACAGGACTGGAGTAGGTGGTGGTGGGAGGGTGCATGGGACAGGTTTTACACCGGAGGCGGTTACAAGGGTAGGAGCCAGAGGGTAGGGATGGTGGTTTGGGGATTTCATAGGGATGAACTAAGAGGTTACGAAGGTTAGGTGGACGGCGGAAAGACACTCTTGGTGGAGTGGGGAGGATTTCGTGAAGGATGGATCTCATTTCAGGGCAGGATTTGAGGAAGTTGTATCCCTGCTGGAGAGCCACATTCAGAATCTGATCCAGTCCCGGAAAGTATCCTGTCACAAGTGGGGCACTTTTGAGGTTCTTCTGTGGAAGGTTCCGGGTTTGAGGAGATGAGGAAGTGGCTCTGGTTATTTGCTTCTGTACCAGGTCGGGAGGGTAGTTACGGGATGCAAAAGCTGTTTTCAGGTTGTTGGTGTAATGGTTCAGGGATTCCGGACTGGAGCAGATTCGTTTGCCACGAAGACCTAGGCTGTAGGGAAGGGACCGTTTGATGTGGAATGGGTGGCAGCTGTCATAATGGAGGTACTGTTGCTTGTTGGTGGGTTTGATGTGGACGGACGTTTGAAGCTGGCCATTGGACAGGTGGAGGTCAATGTCAAGGAAAGTGGCATGGGATTTAGAATAGGACCAGGTGAATCTGATGGAACCAAAGGAGTTGAGGTAGGAGAGGAAATTCTGGAGTTCTTCTTCACTGTGAGTCCAGATCATGAAGATGTCATCAATAAATCTGTACCAAACTTTGGGTTGGCAGGCCTGAGTAACCAAGAAGGCTTTCTCTAAGCGACCCATGAATAGGTTGGCGTATGAGGGGGGCCATCCTGGTACCCATGGCTGTTCCCTTTAATTGTTGGTATGTCTGGCCTTCGAAAGTGAAGAAGTTGTGGGTCAGGATGAAGCTGGCTAAGGTAATGAGGAAAGAGGTTTTAGGTAGGGTGGCAGGTGATCGGCGTGAAAGGAAGTGCTCCATCGCAGCGAGGCCCTGGACATGCGGAATATTTGTGTATAAGGAAGTGGCATCAATGGTTACAAGGATGGTTTCCGGGGGTAACAGACTGGGTAGGGATTCCAGGCGTTTGAGAAAGTGGTTGGTGTCTTTGATGAAGGATGGGAGACTGCATGTAATGGGTTGAAGGTGTTGATCTACGTAGGCAGAGATGCGTTCTGTGGAGGCTTGGTAACCAGCTACAATGGGACGGCCGGGATGATTGGGTTTGTGAATTTTGGGAAGAAGGTAGAAGGTAGGGCTGCGGGGTGTTGGTGGGGTCAGGAGGTTGATGGAGTCAGGTGAAAGGTTTTGTAGGGGGCCTAAGGTTCTGAGGATTCCTTGAAGCTCCGCCTGGACATCAGGAATGGGATTACCTTGGCAAACTTTGTAAGTAGTGTTGTCTGAAAGCTGACGCAGTCCCTCAGCCACATACTCCTGACGATCAAGTACCACAGTCATGGAACCCTTGTTCGCCGGAAGAATGACGATGGATTGGTCAGCCTTCAGATCACAGATAGCCTGGGCTTCAGCAGTGGTGATGTTGGGAGTAGGATTAAGGTTTTTTAAGAAGGATTGAGAGGCAAGGTTGGAAGTCAGAAATTCCTGGAAGGTTAGGAGATGGTGATTTTGAGTAAGAGGAGGTGGGTCCCGCTGTGACAGAGGACGGAACTGTTCCAGGCATGGTTCAATTTGGATAGTGTCTTGGGGAGTTCGATCATTAGGAGTAGGATTAGGATCATTTTTCTTCGTGGCAAAGTGATATTTCCAGCAGAGAGTACGAGTGTAGGACAGTAAATCTTCGACGAGGGCTGTTTGGTTAAATCTGGGAGTGGGGCTGAAGGTGAGGCCTTTGGATACGACAGAGGTTTCAGATTGGGAGAGAGGTTTGGAGGAAAGCTTAGCTACTGAATTGGGGTGTTGTGGTTCCAGATTGTGTTGATTGGAATTTTGAGGTTTTGGAGGGAGTGGAGCTGGAAGTGGGAGATTGAGTAGATGGGAGAGACTGGGTTTGTGTGCAATGAGAGGAGGTTGAGGTTTGCTGGAAAGGTTGTGAAGGGTGAGTGAGTTGCCTTTCCGGAGGTGGGAAACCAGGAGATTGGATAGTTTTTTAAGGTGGAGGGTGGCATGCTGTTCTAATTTGCGGTCGGCCTGTAGGAGGATGCTCTGAACAGCCAGTGTGGATGTGGGAGAGGAAAGATTGAGGACTTTTATTAAGGATAGGAGTTGATGGGTGTGTTGATTGGCTGAGTGGATGTGTAGGTGAAGGTTTAGGTGGGTGAGGGCAATGGATTGTTCGGTTTGGAACTGGTATAGGGACTGATGGAAAGAAGGGTTGCAGCCAGAGATGGGAACTTTAAGTGTGAGGCCTTTGGGGGTGATGCCAAATGTCAGATAAGCCTGAGAAAATAAAACATGGGAGTGTAATCTGGCTAGGGCGAAGGCATGTTTGCGGAGGGAATGTAAACAAAACTTAATGGGGTCATTGTGGAGGTGTTGTGAGGGTGACATGGTACTAGAAGGTAGAAAGTGGAACATGAGGCTGAAATGAAAATGAAAATAAATATAAAAATATATGGGGAGAGATAAAGGTGAACTATTTCTAGATCTATTTATAGATCTGGTGTGAAAAAAGGCGAAAAAGGGTTGGTTAGAGCTGGGCTATGTTGATCCTGTGGTGAACTTGTGTAGGTAGATAATGATGTGCATGAAGGTTAGCTGGTTGTGTTGCAGCCAAAACACGTTAAAGGGTGGAGAAATTCGGGAAAATTTCGAAAAAACTACGTGAGGATGTATTAAAAGGTGTGGTTTGGCGGTGGCAGATTATGGAAATGAAGCTAACAATTGTCTGATGAAGAAATAATGACGTTAAAACCTGTGGGAAGCGGCTAAAAATGATCGGTGATGTGAGAAAAACGGAAATGGAAATAAAGCAAACTAGCCGAAAAGGTTGTTTAATAGCTGAAAGGAACTGTTTGTGAACTAGAAACGGTGGATTTTATAGCAGCGGTAGTGTTGAAAGCGGAAAAAATTTTTTTGGTTATGGTTTGGAAGTGGGTTACGTATTATTACATATTATTGAGTATATAGCGGCGGGATAAAATTGTATACTGGATTACGGTAAAAAAGGAGAAGGTGAATAGAAAGTGAAACTGCTGGCAAAAACAGAAGGAGGAAATAAGACGACAGAAAAGACTACGAAATGTAACAGTGACAATAACAAACGTAATTGTTGGGTTCAAATTAATGATATGACTATAATAGAGGGAAACATTCCACGTGGGAAAAATATATTTAAAAAGAAAGATGATGAGACTTACCAAACAAAAGCGATGGCAGGTCGATAGACACACAAACCAACACAAACAAACACACGAAATTCAAGCTTTCGCAACCAACGGTTGCCTCATCAGGAAAGAGGGAAGGAGAGGGAAAGACGAAAGGATTTGGGTTTTAAGGGAGAGGGTAAGGAGTCATTCCAATCCCGGGAGCAGAAAGACTTACCTTAGGGGGAAAAAAGGACAGGTATACACTCGCGCGCACACACACACATATCCATCCGCATATACACAGACACAAGCAGACATTTGTAAAGGCAAAGAGTTTGGGCAGAGATGTCAGTCGTGGCGGAAGTACAGAGGCAAAGATGTTGTTGAAAGACAGGTGAGGTATGAGCAGCGGCAAATTGAAATTAGAAATTAGCGGAGATTGAGGCCTGGCAGATAGTGAAAAGAGAGGATATGCTGAAGGGCAAGTTCCCATCTCCGGATTTCTGACAGGTTGGTGTTAGTGGGAAGTATCCAGATAACCCGGATGGTGTAACACTGTGGCCCAAGCACTGATCCTTGGGGTACACCTCTAGTGACATTCAGTAGCTGTGACTTTTGACCATTGTAGCTTACAGTTTGCTTTCTATTACTGAGATATGATTTAATGAGGGAGAGTTCCAGATCCCTAATGCCATAACACCATAGTTTTTCCAGCAGTATTGTGTGGTTTACAGAATCAAATGCTTTGCTTAAGTCCACTAGTGTGGCTTCAGCAGATAATTTGGATTCAAAAGAAGATTGAACAATAGAAACAACATTTTCAACAGCATTAATTGTTGATAACTGGGCCCTAAAACCATATTGAGACCTAGTCAGTACATTGTTTTTTGACAAATGTATGTTAATTTTCTTTTGTATACAATATTCGATTATTTTTGAAAAGATAGGTATCAGAGAAATTGGACAATAATTATTAGTGCAG
This sequence comes from Schistocerca cancellata, assembly GCF_023864275.1. NCBI lineage: Eukaryota > Metazoa > Arthropoda > Insecta > Orthoptera > Acrididae > Schistocerca > Schistocerca cancellata. Next base: position 187,964,387 of record NC_064634.1, read on the forward strand.
TTTTTATTGCCCTTTTTGTGTAATGGAATTACTACTGTCTTCTTTAGACATTCTGGAAAAATACCACTGTCAAATACCCAGTTTATGAGTGTGCAGAGAGGGAATGATATCAAGTCGATTATTTTTTTAATCACAAAATTTGAGAGGCCATAAATATCTTCTGATCTGGAGTCACTTAACTTTGCCACTGGTTTAATTACATCACTTATTTCCACATGTCCCCAATTACAGGTTGGCACAGTATCAGCCAAGTTTTGTAAAAACTGGTTTATATAAGTAGATTGTGAATTTGATTTTGAACTCTTCTTATGAGGAGGTGAGGGATTAGGGTTTGCTGCATTGATAAAAAAGAGGTTAAATTCATCTGGGGTGACATTAACATCAGTTGTAACTTTTACACTATGACTACCTGTACCTAATTCTGCTTTAATGACCCTCCACGCAGCCTTACACTTATTATTGGAGTTTTTAATGAAGATATCATTTGCTCTACATTTTGCTAATCTGATTTGTGATCTGTAGTGTCTCTTGAGGCTAACATACAGTGCATTGTCAACACTACCATTTTTTACCTTATCATAGCATATCAAAACCATTAATCTTAGCTTCTGTAAATATGGTGTGAACCACCTATGTGGAGTAGTTCTACCATGCTTTCCTGCCATAGTTTTGTTTCGTTTGGTAACCATTGGACAGGAGGTATTGAAAATTTCAGATAGAGTACTAACAAACCTGCTACAAGCTACAAGCTACATCATGTTATCATGAGGCAATATCATTTATTCTATATATGTCCCAAATCTCTAGACTTGAAATATTTTGCTATCAGTCCCCATAGCAGAATTAATCAGTATTTTAAAAAGATCAGTTTGTTGTCAGTGAAGAGTGTTTCATTTAGATACTTAAAGAAAACCCTGGGCTATAAACTAGAATTTTATAAAGATGGAAATATAGAAATAAAAGCATTCAGTGATGCAGATAAGGGAAATAAAATCAATGGCAGATGCTCTGAAGTGATTCATAGATAAAAATGAAACAATATTTCATTTTTGGTCTAGTAGATAACAAAAAAATATGCACTAATTGTGAAGCTTAATAGACGACTTTGGCATTGACTGTTCAAGATTTACTGTGGTTAAGACAACCTATGTCTGAGGAAGATGCAAGCAGTGTCACAAAGTCACTTAAAATAACACTGATAGACTTTCCATCATTTCTTGGTAGGATATTTTACACATAATGAATGAAAGCACTCACAACAATGGTTTAATATCCTACAGTATTTATTACTTATTTCACAAACCATTTTCGGGCTGTTATGCCACTATCACGTACAAAAATAAATTTGTGGTGCAGTGAAATTTTGTTGGCTCAAAGATTTTAAACTAGTACATCTACAGAGTGTCTCCACTTCCAGACATGAAAACTGTTAATGTTAGATTTAGGAATAAAACAAGAGGGACTATTTTAGTGTTAATGCAATGTAAGGTTATTTAACAAAACAAAATATTGGTGCATTAGCTAATGAACTACATACAAATTACAACAGCTGTTCATAGAAGAAAATAAATTCAACAATAAAATTTGGTGTCATTTTCCAACAATGTGGCTGAACAAAATAATCTTGTCTTTAATAGTTACAAACAGACAATCAATGCTAGTGATATTAAGCAGATAAGAAAAGTGGCTGTGGTTATACAAAGCAGGGTTTTTTAACATAACAAGAGAAATTATAGTAACTGAAATAAAGGAAAATGGCGCTTCTGAGTAAGAGGGGTAATTTAAAACATGACCTGGATGGGATTATCTGCAGTTACAAGCAGTGAGTAACATCTACATCTACATCCATACTCCGCAAGCCACCTGACGGTGTGTGGCGGAGGGTACCTTCAGTACCTCTATCGGTTCTCCCTTCTATTCCAATCTCGTATTGTTCGTGGAAAGAAGGATTGTCGGTATGCCTCTGTGTGGGCTCTAATCTCTCTGATTTTATACTCATGGTCTCTTCGCGAGATATACGTAGGAGGGAGCAATATACTGCTTGACTCTTCGGTGAAGGTATGTTCTCGAAACTTTGACAAAAGCCCGTACCGAGCTACTGAGCGTCTCTCCTGCAGAGTCTTCCACTGGAGTTTATCTATCATCTCCGTAACGCTTTCGCGATTACTAAATGATCCTGTAACGAAGCGCGCTGCTCTCCGTTGGATCTTCTCTATGTCTTGTATCAACCCTATCTGGTACGGATCCCACACTGCTGAGCAGTATTCAAGCAGTGGGCGAACAAGGGTACTGTAACCTACTTCTTTTGTTTTCGGATTAGGATTCTTCCAATGAATCTCAGTCTGGCATCTGCTTTACCGACAATCAACATTATATGATCATTCCATTTTAAATCACTCCTAATGCGTACTCCCAGATAATTTATGGTATTAACTGCTTCCAGTTGCTGACCTGCTATTTTGTAGCTAAACGATAAAGGATCTATCTTTCTGTGTATTCGCAGCACATTACACTTGTGTACATTGAGATTCAGTTACCATTCCCTGCACCATGCGTCAATTCGCTGCAGATCCTCCTGCATTTCAGTACAATTTTCCATTGTTACAACCTCTCGATACACCACAGCATCATCTGCAAAAAGCCTCAGTGAACTTCCGATGTCATCCACCAGGTCATTTATGTATATTGTGAATAGCAACGGTCCTATGACACTCCCCTGCGGCACACCTGAAATTACTCTTACTTCGGAAGACTTCTCTCCATTGAGAATAACATGCTGCGTCCTGTTATCTAGGAACTCCTCAATCCAATCACACAATTGGTCTGATAGTCCATATGCTCTTACTTTGTTCAATAAACGACTGTGGGGAACTGTATCGAACGCCTTGCGGAAGTCAAGAAACACGGCATCTACCTGTGAACCCGTGTCTATGGCCCTCTGAGTCTCGTGGACAAATAGCGCGAGCTGGGTTTCACATGACCGTCTTTTTCGAATTAGTTCGAGTAAGGGAACTATGTGTGATCAATTAGTACTAATCTTGGGCTCATTGACATATGTTTATTAATTTCCATTATTTCAAGATAGTTCATCTTCCTTCCTTTATGGATGTGATGTAATACTTCATGTTTCACCTTCATTAAGCAGGTGGTCTTCAAAAGTAGAGTCTGCTTTTCTAAGTTTACACTTTATGTGGTGTTCCTTCAAGCAGATACATATAGCCCTGCCAGACTGACCTATATGAAATTTGCCACAGTGGCAAGTAATTTTATATATTTCACTCTTTTCCAAACCTGGAGTGCAGTCTTTACTATTCGTCAAAAAATTTCCAACATTGTTGTTCACATAAAATGATGTTTTAATATCAGAAAGTGATCTTTCAGCCAACAAGGCCTTTTAAAAAAAATAGACAACATACGCACACACACACACACACACACACACACACACACACACACACACACACACACACACACACTCTCCCACTCAAGCAAGCGCAACTCATGCAGACATGACCACAATCTTCAGTAGCTGTCAGAGACTGTAGTCATGTGTGTGTGTGAGTTGTGTTTGCGTGAGCATATGTGTGTGTATGTTGTCTATTTCTGATGAAGACCTTGTCGGCCAAAATCTCACTTTCTGTGTGCCTGTCTGCAACACAGTACCTGTGCTGTATGGGAATAGTGACTATCCTTTTCATAATATTGTTACATTACATCCTGGATTTTCCACTTTTTAAAATGATGTTTTTATGTTTCTGGATTTAAGGTTTCTATCTACATTCAAGGAGGCTTTTCCTAAATATTAAATGTGGCACCATTTATTGCATTCTAGAGGTGGTTGGTCAAGAAGAGGTTAAAGAAGAGAGTACACTTCTTGTTTCTGCTTTTTGTGTATTACGGAATCTGCAAAGGTAGGAGGGTAGCCATCGTTTGACGCTAATTGTTTGATTGCATTTAATTCCATCTGGAAGTTGTCTTTACTCATGGGGTTGGGTATTAAATGATGTTTATGGGTCACTGGGTGTTGAGCAGGTATTCAATATCTGTGGTGGTAGGTTTTCTATAAATCTTGAAAGTATGAATATGGTGACTGAGATCTATTGTTAGACATAAATAATTTATGCTTGAGGAGCAACTAAATTCTAAACACAACAGTATAAAATTCACAATGGAATGGACCTTTGGCTAACTGTATGCAGAGCAACTAAATTCTAGATGCAACAGTACAAAATTCACAAAGGAGTTTGGGGGGTAAGTGCATGGAGAGCAACTAAATTCTAAACACAACCAGTACAAAATACATAATGGAGTTTGTGGGTAACTGCCACTTCTAATTGCAGATACTGTTCATAATCCCATCCTTACCATGTTGTAAATTACCCCCTTGCACACATGCCCCAGTTTCCTTTATTTCAGTTACTATAATTTCTCTTGTTATGTTTAAAAAATTTCCTCTCTATAATCACAGCTGCATCCCGTACATGCTTAATATCAAAAGTATATTTCATCTGTTTGTAATTTAGGACCAATTACAGACAAGATTATTTTGTTCAGCCACACCTTTGAAACATGGCACCAAGGTTCAATGTTGAATTTATTTTCTTCTATGAACGACTGTTGTAATTTGTATATGGTTCATTAATTAATGTGTCACATATATCTACATCTACATCTGCATGAATACTCTGCAAATCACATTTAAGTGCCTGACAGAGGGTTCATCGAACCACCTTCATAATTCTCTATAACTCCAGTCTCGTACAGTGCGTGGAAGGAATGAACACCTATATCTTTCTGTATGAGCTCTGATTTTCCTAATTTTATTTCAGTGACACTCGATCCCGTTTTGCAGTAATATAAAACATGCTGCCCTTCTTTGAACTTGAAGGAGATATCAAGGTGGTAAGGTAATGACCACAGTTCTCTCCTCTAATCATCAATACTTTTACTACACGACAAACGTACAGGTCGAAGGCTAGGACGGAACTGAGGTCCTGGATGTATACAAAACAAAGATCGACTCGAAGACATAATACATGTGGTGTCACCGCCAGACACCACACTTGCTAGGTGGTAGCTTTAAATCGGCCGCAGTCCATTAGTACATGTCGGACCCGCGTGTCGCCACTGTCAGTGATCGCAGACCGAGCGCCACCACACGGCAGGTCTAGAGAGACGTACTAGGACTCGTCCCAGTTGTACGACGACTTTGCTAGCGACTACACTGACGAAGCCTTTCTCTCATTTGCCGAGAGACAGTTAGAATAGCCTTCAGCTAAGTCCATGGCTACGACCTAGCAAGGCGCCATTAACCATTTCTAGAGAGAGTCTCACTTGTATCATCAAGAATGCTGTATACAAATGATGGATTAAAGTTAAGTATTCCAGCAGCTACGTACTTTTCTTTATAGCATTCATTACGTATCCTGTTTCAGACCTAACGCCAGCCGGCGTGTGTAAACGCGTGCCTTTCGGTTACCCGTCACTGTGGACTGGCTGTCTTGTCAGTCCACTACAATACACATATGATGTTTTGGCCTATTGATCCATGGATCGATGCCACAAAATTTTTTGATGTACTCGAGCAATCCTATCTGGTAAGGATCCCACACTGCGCAGCAGTATTCTAAAAGAGGATGGTTAAGTGTAGTGTAGGTGTGTTACATTTTCTAAGTGTCCTGCCAATAAAATGCAGTCTCTGGTTAGCCTTCCACACAACATTTTCTATGTGTTCCTTCCAATGTAAGTTGCTTGTAATTGTAATTCATAGGTATTTAGTTGAATTTACGGCCTTTAGATATGACTGATTTAAAGTGTAACCAAAGTTTAACCAATTCCTTTTAGCACCCATGAGGATGACCTCACACTTTTCGTTATTTAGGGTCAATAGCCAATTTATGGACAATACATATATCTTTTCTAAATAGTTTTGCAATTTGTTTTGATCTTCTGATGACTTTACTAGGCAACAAACAACAGTGTCATCTGCAAACAACCTAAGACGGATGCTCACATTGTTTCCCAATTCATTTACATAGATAAGGAACAGCAAAGGGAATGCTACCTTGGGGAATGCCAGAAATCACTTGTGGTTTTACTCAATGACTTTCCATCAATTACTACGAACTGTGACCTCTTTGACAGGAAATCATGAATCCAGTCACATAACTGAGATGTTATTCCATAGGCAAGCAATTTCACTACAAGCTGCTTGTGTGGTACAGTGTCAAAAGCCTTCTGACAATTCAGAAATACGGAATCAATTTGAAATCCCTTGTTGATAGCAGTCAACACTTTGTGTGAGTAAAGAGCTAATTGTGTTTCACAAGAATGATGTTTCTAAATCCGTGTTGACTGTGTACCAATAGACCATTTTCTTTGAGATAATTCATAACATTCACACACAATATAAGTTCCAAAATCCTGCTGCTCATTGATATTAATGATAAGGGCCTGTAATTTAGTGGGTTTTTCCTACTACCTTTCTTGAATATTGATGTGACCTGTGCAACCTTCCAGTCTTTGGGTACAAATCTTTCATCAAGCGAACGGTTGTATGTGATTGTTAAGTATGGAGCTACTGCAACAGCATACTCTGAAAGGAAGCTAATTGCTATACAGTCTGGACCAGAAGATCTGCTTTTATTAAGGGATTTAAGTTGCTTCACTACTCCGAGGATATCTACTTCTACGTTACTCATGTTGGCAGCTGTTCTTACTCATGTTGGCAGCTGTTCTTGATTCAAATTCTGGAATATTTGCTTCATCTTCTTTTGTGAAGGTATTTAAGAAAACTGTGTTTAGTAACTCTGCTATGGTAACATTACCTTAGATATTATCTCCATTGCTATCACGCAGAGAAGGCATTGATTGTGTCTTGCCGCTAGCATACTTCACATACAACCAGAATCTCTTTGGATTTTCTGCCAGGTTTCGAGAGAAAGTTTCATAGTTAAAACTATTATAAGCATCTTGCATTGATGTCCACACTAAATTTGGTGATTCTCTAAAAGATCACCAATCTTGGAGATTTTGTGTCTGTTTAAATTTCACGTTTTTTTTTCGTCGATTTGGCAACAGTGTTCTGACCTGTTTTGTGTACCAAGGTGGATCAGCTCCTTCGTTTGTTGATTTATTTGGTATAAATCTGTCAATTGCTGCTGACACTATTTCTCTGAATTCAAACCACATCTGATCTGCACTTACATTGTTAATTCGGAAGGAGTGGAGATTGTCTCTCAGGAAGGTGTCAAATGAATTTTTATATGCTTTTTTGAATAGATATATTTTTCGTTTATTTTTGGAGGATTTGGGGGTGACAGTATTCAATCTTGTTATGACAACCCAGTGTTCACTAATCCCTGTCTCTGTTTTCATGCTCATTATTAACTCAGGATCGTTTGTTACTAAGACGTCAAGTGTGTTTTCACAACCATTCACTGTTGCGTGGGCTCATGAATTAAATGTTCAAATTAACTTTCAGAGAATGTGTTTAGTACAATTTTGGATGATGCTTTATGTATATCTCCAGAATTAAACATGTATTTGTGCCAACTTATCGAGGGTAAATTAAAGTCACCACCAACTATAATTGTATGAGTCGGGTACATGCTAGAAATCAAACTCAAGTGTTCTTTGAACCTTACACCAATTGCATCATCTGAATCTGGAGGTCGGTAAAAGGATCCAATTATCATTTTATTCCAGTTTCCAACAATGACCTCTGCCCATACTAACTCACAGGAACTATCTGCTTCAATTTTGCGACAAGATAAACTACATCTAACAGCAACAAACACGCCACCACCAGATGTGTTTAGCCTATCCTTTCTGAACACCATTAGATTATATGAAAAACTTTTGGCTGAACTTATCTTCAGATGTAGCCAGCTTTCAGTGCCTATAATGATGTGAGCATCAGTGTTTTTATTAGCACTTGAAGCTCTGGTACTTTACCAACACAGCTATGACAGTTTACAGCTGTTATACTGATGGTTCCTGTATCTATGTTCTTCCTGTGATCAGCTTGCACCTTTTTTGACTGAAGCCCTTTTTGTTTTTCCTGATATCTTCTAACCTAAATTTCATCTTAGTTAAATAATCTTACATTGCATTTACTTATAACAGTCCCCCTGTTGTTTGTTCCCTGAATCTAACATTAACATTTTTCATCTATGGAAATGGAGATAGTCTTTAAATGCACTACTTTAAAATCTTTGAGCCAACTAAATTTCACTGCACTACATATTTATGTTTGTTCCTGATGATGGCGTAACAGCTCAAAACTTGTTTGTGAAACAAATAATAAGTATTGTAGAATATTACACTAGGGTTGTATGTGTTTTCATTCATGTAAAATATATTGTGATAGTAAAGAAGGCATTAAGTTAGCCAAGAACTAGCTACAAATTGTAGATCAAATTATACAGATATAAAATTTGTTTTCGTAAGAAGGAATGTTGAGTCAGGTGTTACTGGTATTGTACATCTGTAATCTGAAAAAATGTTAGCTAATGCTTTCTTAAAACCCATAGGTAATGCTAGACATGGCTCTGAGCACTATGGGACTTAACGTCTGGGGTCATCAGTCCCCTAGAACTTAGAACTACTTGAACCTAACTAACCTAAGGACATCACACACGTCCATGCCCGAGGCAGGATTCGAACCTGAAACCGTAGCAGCAGCACGGTTCCTGACTGAAGCACCAAGAACCGCTCAGCCACACTGGCTGGCTAATGCTAGACATGAAACATGTGTAAGAAAGTGTGGCCTTGTGAACTAAGTGAATGAGTGATTAAACATGACTGAGCATTTCAACTTCATATTTTATGTTGACGCCAATAGAATGGGATGTATTGGAATATGTAAAATGTTATTGACAGTTTTCTGTTTATTCCTTTACAATGTGACCTTTGTGTATTCATATATGTGTAGTCACTGTACTGCACAGAAGCCTTTTTTTGTGTAATAAAATGTTCTTTTACAAAGACTTCACATTTATAGTAAAAATGCTCAACAAAGTGCTTGTAAGAGTCCTTGACAGTTTCCCTGTGTGGATCTTTCTACTGTAATAATTATAAATGACTTTTCTGGTAGCAGTAATTCACAAGTACATGCTTCAAATTGTTGATGTAAGCAGAAACTGCTGCTATCAATATATTTAAAGATGACTGTATATTTTACCTACATAACAATTGCTCCTTTCTCTGTATTTTTCCTATATAAATGGGCAGGAAATTTGTATTCTTCTATGTTTAACATACAGAGCCCTGTATTTATATGGTGCTGACATAATATACCAACCTTCATTTGACATTCAAGATCTTGTTAATAGATACAGGGCGTTTCAAAAATGACCGGTAAAAACTAAACGAGCAGCGATAGAAATACACCGTTTGTTGCAATATGCTTGGGACAACAGTATATTTTCAGGCGGACAAACTTTTGAAATTACAGTAGTTACAATTTTCAACAACAGATGGCGCTGCAAGTGATGTGAAAAATATAGACGACAACGCAGTCTGCGGGTCCGCCATTCTGTACGTCGTCTTTCTGCTGTAAGTGTGTGCTGTTCACAACGTGCAAGTGTGCTGTAGACAACATGGTTTATTCCTTAGAACAGAGGATTTTTCTGGTGTTGGAATTCCACCGCCTAGAACACAGTGTTGTTGCAACAAGACGAAGTTTTCAACGGAGGTTTAATGTAACCAAAGGACCGAAAAGCGATACAATAAAGGATCTGTTTGAAAAATTTCAATGCACTGGGAACGTGACGGATGAACGTGCTGGAAAGGTAGGGCGACCGCGTACGGCAACCACAGAGGGCAACGCGCAGCTAGTGCAGCAGGTGATCCGACAGCGGCCTCGGGTTTCCGTTCGCCGTGTTGCAGCTGCGGTCCAAATGATGCCATCATCCACGTATCGTCTCATGCGCCAGAGTTTACACCTCTATCCATACAAAATTCAAATGCGGCAACCCCTCAGCGCCGCTACCATTGCTGCACGAGAGACATTAGCTAACGATATAGTGCACAGGATTGATGACGGCGATATGCATGTGGGCAGCATTTGGTTTACTGACGAAGCTTATTTTTACCTGGACGGCTTCGTCAATAAACAGAACTGGCGCATATGGGGAACCGAAAAGCCCCATGTTGCAGTCCCATCGTCCCTGCATCCTCAAAAAGTACTGGTCTGGGCCGCCATTTCTTCCAAAGGAATCATTGGCCCATTTTTCAGATCCGAAACGATTACTGCATCACGCTATCTGCACATTCTTCGTGAATTTGTGGCGGTACAAACTGCCTTAGACGACACTGTGAACACCTCGTGGTTTATGCAAGATGGTGCCCGGCCACATCGCACGGCCGACGTCTTTAATTTCCTGAATGAATATTTCGATGATCGTGTGATTGCTTTGGGCTATCCGAAACATACAGGAGGCGGCGTGGATTGGCCTCCCTATTCGCCAGACATGAACCCCTGTGACTTCTTTCTGTGGGGACACTTGAAAGACCAGGTGTACCGCCAGAATCCAGAAACAATTGAACAGCTGAAGCAGTACATCTCATCTGCATGTGAAGCCATTCCGCCAGACACGTTGTCAAAGGTTTCGGGTAATTTCATTCAGAGACTACGCCATATTATTGCTACGCATGGTGGATATGTGGAAAATATCGTACTATAGAGTTTCCCAGACCACAGCGCCATCTGTTGTTGATAATTGTAACTACTGTAATTTCGAAAGTTTGTCTGCCTGAAAATGTACTGTTGTCCCAAGCATATTGCAACAAACGGTGTATTTCTATCGCTGCTCGTTTAGTTTTTATTGCCGTTTCAAATATACTGGTCATTTTTGAGACACCCTGTAAGAAGTTTGTGGGGATTCAACAAATAACAATGCTGCAACAAGGATAAAATATGTCTCTGGTTTCGGGCAGTCAGGTCCTGCATGGACTGTATCTTAACTGCCATCATAGCAAGGAAACAGATTGGTGATCTGCGATGACTGTGTCTGGTTACAATTTCTCATCATACAACAATGCTGATAACTATACAGTACCAATGCAATCATTTTTGGAATCCAGAGCTCTGCAATTATTATGGAAAGACAGCTAATTTCCTATTACTTTGTGCTATGTGTTGTAATACAGTACCATGCAACCGAGTGGGTCTCTTTAGACTGTCCCTGAGGATGTGAGCCAGCAGTGCCCTGCACCAACTGCGAATAATTCTGATCTCTTGCTTGGACAATGATATCAAACATACATTTTGTCAGGTATACACAATGTATCCACCTCACCCATGAAATTTCTGGCATTTCCTGCACACTGGACTGTGCAACATTCTGATCCATTTTCCTCACTTGAGTATGTCATGCCTACTGCATCACATGTGTCTTTACTCCCAACTGAACAGCTGTATCAGACAGACATTTAGTTGATTGCTACAATATTCTTACTGCACTCACAACTTTTCCAGTGTTTTCCACGCAACAGACTGTGTAATATCCATAACTGTTTACCTCGCCCATTGTCCACTGCATTGCACATGTCCACGATTCTGCTGCTCATGTTGCAACAGTTGATACAGCCATATGACTTGCTGGCTAATGATACTGCTGCTGTACCTACTACATTGGGTTTCAGTATGCTGGGTTCTGCATGCACACCAGCCTACAACCTTGGGGCTACTTGTCTATTTACTGTTCAACATTCAAGCTTCCATCATTCTTTGCTGACCAGTCTGCAATGTGGTTCACCATCAGTGAGTACATCATAACCACACGTGGAGCAATTTATGACAATGCTAAACCAATCATTCTCCTGAGCCACCTCAAGGGGCAGGCAGATTTGATTAGTAACTTATTTTTCAGGTCACCCATTGCAAACAAGCATGACACGATTTGTCGTGGGCACTGGGTCATGACATGATTTGTCATGGGCACTGGATCAAACAGGTTACTTATGAGGAAGCCATTGGTGACTGCATGGTTTTACAGCTATTGCACCGCCTCTGAACCGTGGTAGATACAAACCTAATGCCTGACTGGACTTGTGGACTTTGTGAATCATTAAACTGCCATCACAGACGTAACTTTTGATAATTTCACAATAACAGCAATGACTCAATGTGTAATTAGGGCTCATAAACAGGGTACACACCATAGTCCAGCACCAACAAAGCTAACAATGCACAAATCAGTGACTTACAACCATCTTGCTGTGTGATCTACCCTGATGCTGTCCAGGCCAACCAAGTTCACCTGACTCTGTCTGAGTTACCATCACCAGCTGCCAAGAAGGACAATAACTTTTTGTTTGTTTACACGCAGCCCTGCTCTTCACCTGCTTCCCCAGCCTCCCCATCATGCTACTGCTGGTTTTATTCACAGTTCAGGGATGTGGCGTATAACTGTCAGCCTTCATGTACATTTTCAAACTCCAACATCAGCACATAGTAGGGGCTCCAGGCTACTCTCATCAGTCAAGATGCCTCACATGCATTCTGCATTTGCATTACAAGCACCATGGTCATGGCCTTCTGGTCTCGCCTCTATCTATTTGACCATACAACACAAAGCTACCTTCTTATTGATACAGGCACTGACATTAGCACCACACATGTGACTGACTTGGCCTTTCCTGCTGTGATTCACACATTCAACCTCATGTGCTGAATGACACTACGATCACTGTACATGACCGAACAACCATCAGTGTCAATCTGATTTCCTACAACCTGCTACTGTGGATCTTCGTCATTGTTACTGTCACAGAATGTGTCCTCAGCGCAGATTTCTTATGATGCTACCAGCTGCTACCAGACCTTCCTCACAGTGTTTTCCTTCAGCAGGATGGTGGTTGACCCATCATTCGTGTTATTAGCTACAAACTGGCCTCACCCGGTCGAGAATCTGTGTCATCTCTGCTAGCCCTCCCACCCCCGATCCTCACGAATACTTCTCCCAGTGCTTCAACATCCTCAGTGAGAGTCTGTCAGTCCAGACTCAATATTATAACACACTCCTCTGGAAGGTCTGTATGCTTGATGAAAACAATGTCCTTTGTTAATGTATTGCTACAGATACTGCTACACTGTAAGATGCCTGATGTGATCTCAACAATTTACATTGAAGTTTCGCATCCAAATCTGTGTCGAGTTCAACCTATGAGGCATCAATGCCATTCTCTCTCTCCTGACAGAGCCATTGTGCATGTTGCTGGCCCACTGGATATCATACACAAAGATAGTGAAGTGCCACTGTTAGATACATGATGTCCATAATTAAAAGTTCCAGAAAGTTCCAGTTTCAAAACACTGTAGAAAGTGTCAAACTTGAACAGCATATTATTGATGCAGGGGGAAACATCATGGAACAAAAAATAACAAAAATTTGATCAACACATGGTGCCATAAATATGTGCACCAACTGACATGCAACACACAAATGTTCCTCAGTTTGGGACCAAGATGCCAAGATGAGTGTCTTTATGAAGGACTGCACATTGTTGGTAGAGCTCTTTTACAAGAATGGTGACTGTGTGCCAGGAGTCCTGCAGAAGTCTGGCAGAAGTTCTGAACATTCAAGGGTGCAAAGAAAAGCACTGGTTTGACGTCTGCTAAGGGTGTGGAAAAAATGATTACATAATCCAAAAAGACAGGTTCTTTTGAAGGGTATTGAGGCAGAGGAAGGAAAACAGCTGATCTGACACCTGTCCTGTCAAGAAGACAAATGTTGCTCTGGAATTTGCTGCCCCCATGGAAGAGGACAACAAATGGCCATGCAACATTGTGTAGACAGACAAATCCTATTTCCATCTCCAAGAACATTCCAGTATGCAGAATTGCAGAATGTGGGAAATGGAAAAATCAGCTCACACATTAACTGGTACTACTTCTTTCTGCAACTGTAACATCATGGAGTATTTATCATACCTGTACCATCACCAGTAAACTCTATGAGAGCCACAAGTTTGTTTGCATGGCCATCCTCTGTACCAAGCATAGAAATACTTGTTTTGTAAATAAAACCACCTTTTCCTGCTACCACTTAATTTATTTATCCCAGATGCATTTCCTCATGAGAGGAAATGCAGATCAGCAAATTACCCCACTCATGATGCCTTAGAACGACAAAACATGTGTGGGTTAAATAAATTAAGTGGCAACAGGAAAAGGTGGTTTTATTTACAAAACAAGTATTACTATGAGAGTCTTTAGCACACCAACATCATTCCAGTCCACCAAAAGTGTGAATGTGTGGGTAGGATCATTTTTATGCAAAATGGCACTCCTCTCCACATTTCACAGCCAGGGTAGCAACTGCTGCACAGGCATTTTGGAAATGCTAAAATTATCAACCATCACTTACCTACAGCTTGGCTATCCAAATCACCTGATTTTAATCTGTGTGATTGTTGTCTGTGGCGTTATTGGAAAGATGTTGTGTCCAGTGCTCCAATTACAAACATAGCTGAATTGCACAATGATTTGTGAATGTGATCCCCAAGACACTCCAATGTGTTGTGGAATGTGCTGTTTCTGGATTTCAACTTGTGGTATAAAACTGGACAGCATATTGAACATGACTTGTGCCAGTCTCACAACAAGTAGGAATTTATATCATTTTCCTTTTTACACAGTTTTTGACCCCAAAACAATTAAAAGCTGATGTCATTTTAATTGTTATGTGGCTTATGGATCCAGAACAATTAAAATCATATGTCGTTTTGCTTTTTATGTGTTTCTTGGTCTGAGGATGATTAAAATCTGATTTAGCCCATCTGAAGTGGCAAGACATTGCCATGATGTATGGACTTACCTAACTAACAGTGCCACAACTGTTGACTGGCAAACTTGTGCAGTCATGCATATAGAAGAATACAGATGGTGTAATGTGCAACTCAAATCATAGGCACCATATGGCACTTCCTCTGTCAGTTGCAGCCAACCTCATTTATGTTAATAAGCCTACAGCACCACCCATTGGTAAAATTGTTCTCAACTCCCCCCTCCCTGCTCCTCTCCACCCCTCCCCTACCAGTGCCAGTAATGTTTACCTCTGTGTCAATAACATGCTGTTCAAATTTGTTGTCATTCTGAGCAGTGGTTCTCTTTCTACGGTGCTGTGAAACTGGAACTTCGATTATTTACACCCTGCACTGTGCATGAACCTGCCTGTGCAACCAATACACCACCCTCACATACCCCTACACCCCTTGTGTTCAGTGCTGTCTGTAATGAAACTGTACATTGGATTGTTACCACCCTATGTGTGCCTGTTTGATGCCAACCACGCTGCCTACTTCCACATGAACTATGTGTGGCAAAGGTCACCGTAGATGAGCTAGTAAAAGCAGGGATCATCTGTCCCTCTCATAAAGTATGACTTTTCACAATCTCTCACAGTTGCATCAATTTTCAGTGTGGTAGACTGCAAGAAAGCATACTACAAATCCCTATGAGTGTGAAGGATGTTCCAAAGACCATTGTCATTACATCATTTGGCCTTTCAGAATATCTGATCATGCCTTATGGACTTAAAAATACCGCACAAACTTGGCAGTGTTTTACTGATGGCATCATGTTCTAACTACAATCCTATTACACGTATCTCGATGATTTAATCATTTTCTCCACCACACCAGTAGAGCACGGGCACCACCACAAACTAGCTTTTGACATGCTAGCACAGAACAGAGTGATCATTAATGATGTTGAGCATCAGTTGCAGCAGTGCAACATAACCTTCATCAGTCGCTTCATTGACGCTAAAGTATCCACCTTGCTCCCAAAAAAATGGAGCAGATCAAATTGCCACCACCACCACTACCAATGGACTATCATGAATTATGCCATTTATTAGAGATGATCAGCTTATACTGATGCCACCTCCCTAATGCTACCACCAACTTTCTACCTCTAACCGAAATACTAGAAGGAGGGAAAAAAATCAGCATGTGACAGCTTGAGTGGACTCCATGTATGCAATAAGCATTTCACAGCATCAAAGATGACCTCACTAAGACTGCTGCCCTAGCCCAGTCTTCTCCTAGTGCTCACTATCAGCCACCAAGGATGAAAGCAACTATCTTTTCAGCATTCTAAAACAGGAACTTGTAGGTGTTACGCAACTCAGTTGTCACAGAAACTGCCTAATTCACAACAAAAAGAGCTAAAAATATAAGTCAAAAGTGGTGTAGCGGTGGGGTGTGAAGCACTGCCACCCAAGACAGAATTCCTGTAATTGCAAGTATGACAGGTAAGACTTTTGACGCACAATGCTAAAGTAGTCTGTCATTGAGGCAGACTATTTTGAAAGAGATCCAGAAAAGTGAAGTGTCACATACAAAAGAAACTTGCTTGAATAACCTTACAACTATGCTTCAGAATATTAGAGGACTAAAAAACAAATCTTGTGAATTTGTAGTTCCTTGCTACAGTGTCAGTTAAGGAACATAATTCATAAGAATATATCCGGTATAAACGGTGATTTTTTGACAAATATTGGAGCTTACATAAATGTGACCAGCATATTACACGTCAGAGAACAGACTGTCATATGAAAGAGATCCCACACAAGACCCAACTGCCCAGAAGCAGAAAGTTATTTCTCCATCTTGGCAGCAGTATTATCTGTTGAGTCTCCACAGAAGCCCCTTCCCTCTGTAGTGGGGTGCATAGGCAGCAGTGAGGAAAATCTGCTCTAGCCAGTGGATGATGCTAAGATGATAATCTTGTAGACATTGGGAGAAATGGTGAGATCATCCGAAGTGAGATATACCAGTGTCAGGCAGGGTCAGGGATGCCACTGTGAAAAGTGTCAGCTGTCTCATCTGAAGCAGTGGATGGAAGAGATAGAATCCTCAGCACTGTGATGTGTAGTATCCCATTGATGGAGAGGCACGATGTGAGTCTGCCAGCGTTGACATTGGATGGTGTGAGAAAACTGGTGCATGATAGATTCTTTGTCTATCTGATAGTTGTAGTGACAGGTGTCAGTGATGAGGTGTTCACTAACTAACTTGATGGAGATGTCTTGCTTAAGAAGACCATGGACCTCGATGCTGAATTTGAAAGCACTGGAAATGCTTGGCAGTGGAGGAGGTACATCAGGTGTAAGCTTGGCACATACAGTGTCTGATAGTGTCCATGTGGGCTTTAATCTGTTAATGGAGATAGTGTGGAGCATTTACAATTAACAACAATGTTAAATGTGTTCATGCCACATTGGACGAATATACAGGCCAGAATACAAGGTGTGTAGGGCAGGCCCCCATGTCACAGAGTGTGACATGGAAGTAACGACCAGCCTTTAACCCTTTGTGTAGTATGCTGCAGTGTGGTATCTGCTGGTGGGATCGGTTGCACAATTCCATGAACAAGTCGGACTCAAATTGGCTTCCCTGATCACTCATGATAGAACCCAAGATATCAATGAATGCTTTGGCAACCGATTCTGCCATGATGCCTCTGACCAAAGTGGCTTCCACCCATCATGTAACTCTGTCTATGATGGAGATGGTATACCGGGACCCTTCTGGCTCTGGGAGAGGCCCAGTGGACATGTTGAAAGTGGTCATGTATAATCTCGAATCTGCCTAGTGGAGGCTTTGTCTTGGGGCAACTTTACTCCTTTTGCAGGCAGTGCAGGTTTGAGCACAAGTCTTACAGTGAACCATTCTATTGCAAGATTGAATGACAGTCGAATCTTGGGGTGTGAAAGATTGTGCATGGTGTCAAACACAGCTTTCCAGAAAGGACTGGGTATGATTGGACTGAGTCTGCTCTGGGAAATGTCATACAGCACACATTTACTACTACTACTACTACTACTAGTAGTAGTAGTAGTAGCTTTATTAATCTGTAGATTTCTTTTTACAAGGATATAGGACATGTCAAAGTATTTACAAGTTTAGATCAATTTAAAATAAGCTAATTCATATACACATATATTTACAGACTTCTAGTTAGATACAATCATTAGATTTACTCCTGGTATACAATACTTTGTTTACAAATAACTTATTAAATAATGTAATGCCACAAAGCAAATAATGTTATGCCCCGAAAGCAGTGGTGTTCAGGGCTTAGTCCAGTGTTCAGGTTGTGGAGTAGGACTGTGTTCTGCTGATTGTCAGATTATGCATCAGTGAGTTGGTCATAGTCTATGTGTGATGTAGTCTCGATATTCTGGACAGGTGGTCAATGATGATATTTTCTGCACCCTTAAGACGTGACATTGACAGTAAACTGGGTCATATAATCCAGCTGGTGGAACCAGGGACAGAACCAGTTGATGGGTTTTTGATGGGGACAATGAGCTGTGTAGACTGAGATGATCAGCCATTGTCCTGAAAGTAATGCAGGGCTTCATATATGGCGAGCAGTTCACTGTCTGAATGACAGACTACTTTAGCACTGCAGTCAAAAGGCTTACCCCGCACACCTGCAATTGCAGGAATTTTGCCTTGGGGGATAGTGTTTCCCACCCCACCCCACAGCTCTTTTGCCTTACATTTTGAGCTATCAACTCAGATAATCTATTTATCCCATTCTTCATCATCAAAAGAGATTTCTGCTGACATGAATGTGATGACTATATAAAGGCATCATTTTTCATTATAAGATGTGAAAAGCACCAATGGCATGTAATATGCTATATATTTGTTGTATAATGTCTTCATATTATAAATGCATACATATGACTATCATTCACTCACACTTGTTGGTTGTACTACCTCTTCTGTGTTTCATTGTTATTTTCAACTACATAACTTATGTGTATGTGTTTTCTGTAGATTCATAAGTGTAGCGAATAATGCAAGACAACACAGTATATTTTAGTTTATTTAACACTGTTTCAAGTCTTAACTGCATTATAAAGTATTTAATTCTGGTCAAATTGCAGAAAATTTACTTACCTACAGACATATGTTAGAGGGTTGTCTTGGAGTGAAAGTACTTCAAGTGAACCATTCACCATTTCAAGTGCACTTCTTGGTACATCTTGCAAACCAAGTGATTTCAAACCTAGTGCTTTTAACTCTGTCAAGTTAGAGGACAGCATATTTATCAGATTATGTTCATTCATATCGGTATATGCTAGCTCCAGAATCCACAAACTGTCTCTGACTGGAAGAAGAACTCCTGAAAAATGTTTTATTATTTTGCTACTGTGAAAACAGACAAGCTCAACATGGAATTGTTAAAGACATTTTCACTTTACTACAGCTTATGCTTACATTTCATCCAGTTATAGGAATAAACATAAAAATTGTTATAAGAATCTGCTAAATTATCCTACGCTTGCAGTTTCTCTTACTGCTCTATTTATCAGTACTTTGCCTTTTACAAATGCAGTATTTCCTTGTATTTGTTTAAATGTCATTTTTAGCATTGCTGTAGTATGGAGAAACACAGTGGAAAGGAGTAGTCTTGGTCTGTATAAGCAATCATCCTTTATTTATGGAAACCCTGAAAAATTAAAATCTGGTTGATTTAATAGGAATTTTAAACCTGTGCATTCTTTGACATTTCCAGTGCATCAGTCAGTACATCAATTTACTCATTTTACAGGCTAACATGATAATAAATGTAGCAGTTTTAACTGAAGAACATTGGATGTGCTTGAGATGTGAAATTCTTCAATGGATGTTCTGCAAACCATCCAGTGCATATACCCAGGAGAGAAACCAGTATAATCCATTAATGACATTCTCCTTTCTTACAGTGTCAAAAGAAGGAAGTGATGTTCTGCTTTGTGCCTGTACATGTATAATATATAGAGAGCTAATTGGCAGATGCAACAGCCCAGAGGACATGCATCATACAAATTATGGCACAATGTAAGCTCCCCATTACAGCCTGCATCAAATGCACTTGCGTTAACTCAGAACAATCTTGAATGATAGAGAAATATCCTGGTAAATGCTACTGAGTCCACATAAAAAGAAACTATGAAGATGTCAAATGGTTGCTCAGTTTCAACTGCTCACATCTAAATATTGACCAATCTAGTTTTTATTTATCATTTTTGTTTTGATGACAGTGACTTTGTAATAAATGTGCATCTCACAGTCAGGTGACAGAAGTTTGAGGAACTTTCTGAAATGTCTCCAAGAGGTTTTCATAGTTCCACTACTTTAATAATTTCTCTTCTCAATATTCAGTAAGTGGTAATTTGAATCTCAGCTCTCCTTTGCAGTGATTAAACATTGGCTGACTCCTGTACAGTTCCAACTATGATACATTATAAGAGGAACCAT
The DNA here is from genome assembly GCF_023864275.1 of Schistocerca cancellata. Lineage (NCBI taxonomy): Eukaryota > Metazoa > Arthropoda > Insecta > Orthoptera > Acrididae > Schistocerca > Schistocerca cancellata. Next base: position 187,984,658 of record NC_064634.1, read on the forward strand.
ATTAGTCTATTGCTGGAAATTACATCTACGCAAGTGAATTAGAAATGAAACAGCTTCAGTTATTGTACTTTATTATATATTCAATTGATATAGTATAATATATGTTCTACATTTATTTTAATGATATCTAATTTGGAACAAGAGCAAGTCAAACCTTAATTGATTGCTTGTAGCATCTGAAAATTCTTCTCCCTTAATGGCGATGTTTTTTCATTGATCCACAACATCAAAACTTGGCATAAATTCTGATGAGTATGTACATTCTAGTCTTCAAAACAATTTTGAAACAATAAATGTATTTCAATTTTGGAGAATGATTGACACAGACATGGCCTGCATCCATCGACTCTAGCATTGTATTCATAGGCAATCATGCATCACGACTGAACTTTTTGATACTTGACTAAATAGAGTAAAGCAATCCAATAAGTATTTGCCATGAAATCACGTGCATTTTCTTCACTATGTGCCACAACACCTCTTAACCCAGGCAGAGTGATAGTCATCGACTGGTATAACAGATTGCACAATTTTAATTTTTTTGAAAAAGTCCAGGAGAATTGTCTCAAAGGAGACAAAATGTGAAACTTTCACTTAGTTATATGCACCATTGCAAGGAAAATATTTTATCGAGAACTAAAACTAAGTGGTCAAAAAACATAACTTTTCAGTATATTTTTACTATTTTCTCATAACACACTTATAAAAATATTACTGCTGTAGCCTTGAGTCATGTTGATTTACAGTGTTGTACTCTAAGAGTTTAGAATCTGTAGATCTGTGTGAATACAGAACTGGATCATTAGGATCAATTTACTAATTAAGGAATGAAATGAGTTGTGAAATTTTTTTACATTGTCCCAATGAAAAAAAGTACTATAGTGATCAAATCACAGAGGCTCACATTCTAGGGGAGCAAGATTCAAATTCTTGTTCATCCATCCTGAATTAGATTGTCCATGGTTTCCAAGAAAAAATTAATGCTTTCTTTCACATGGAGATGAGCAATTTCTTTCCCCATCATTCTTCAGTCTGAATTTGTGCTCTATCTCTAATAATCATTTTGTCTGTATATTGTTAAACTGTAATTTACACCATCTTCTTATTGCATTGTCCCATTAATAGTTATGAGGAGCTACATGATAGCCAAACAAATAGCTTTCAGTAATTCTGGCAGCATACCTTACAAACATTAATCTTATACTTGTTCATCATATTTTTATTATTATTATTTTGAGCTTTCTTCAGTACAGCATCACAACAACTGTTTAAAACAATGGGACCTAACTCTTTATTATGTATGAGAAATCATAACGCTTTATTCAAGAAACAAGAAAAAATTTCAACTATGGCACACTGGCATCAACTCACCGCTGTGGCAACAATGTATCAAAAAATTTTGTTGAGTATGTATTGTAAAATCTCTATCATCTGATGCCTGTGAGAAATAAATACTGGTTTTTGATGTTCTTACTTAAATATCTAAATCTTGACATATACAGCATGAGACTCATAAGATGTAACACCTATTTTGTTTTGTGAACAGTTCCAGATATCAAAATGAGTTTTTACACAATTGATAGCATGCTGATGGGCGCACAATGTGTTGTATGAATAATGCTCTGAACTCTAGTATCAACCAAGACATTGGAACAAGGGCTTTTTTTAAACTGCGTTCATTAGTTTTTGAAACTACAATTTCAAGTGCTTGTTTATACTGACACTGAAACATATCATGAGAAAAAAGCAAGTAATGTATCAACATTGGAAAGAATTGAGGTCAGAGTCACCTATTGTGGTGAGAGTGTCACCATGTAGAGCTCTGACCCCAGGCTCCATTATTGGAAAGGATGAACTACTGCATACAGTGGCCAACCACGTCCCCTGATTTGACTTCTCTTGATTTCTTTCTAAGACCAAAATACACTAGTATATATGCCATTAAATTGCCAAAGCATGTAATAGTACACAATCCAGTATACTTTCATTTGTTCATTTATCTCTCAAATGGTGATTGTATATTTGCCTTGCCATTGATGATAAACAATTTGAGCATATGCTTAAGTAAAGTGTAAAATTGCATTTCGTTAAAAAAAGTATTTGTTATGTGGGTGACATCTTGCAAGCATTCTGAATATAATTTTTAAGCAGTGGATAGAATGTAACAAGTTTATGAAAAGAATAGTTGCTACTCAATATATAGTGGAGATGCTGAGTCACAGATAGCCACAACAAAAAGTCTGTCGGAATAATCGCTTTTTGTTGTGCCTATCTGTGACTCAGCATCTCCACTATATGGTGAGTAGCAATTATCCTTTTCATAATACAGAATATAATTTTTTGTTTATTTAAAGTGTATGCCACCTAATTAAAATTCCAAACAGTATCTACCAAAACATTTGTCTGACAGCAAGCATTTTAGTTGTATGAAGCATTGAGGCACCTCTAGGGAAAGGTAAGTCAAGTCAGATTCTCTCTCTCTCTCTCTCTCTCTCTCTCTCTCTCTCTCTCTCTCTCTCTCTCTCTCTTAGACACACACACTCAGGGTGGGGCAAATAAAAGAGCTCAGAAGAGTGGATGTGTCTATGTGTCTGGATGTGAGTGGATGCACATAACCCCATCCTGTGGTGCATGCCCGTGTATGCCCGTCACATAATCCACACTGATTCAGAGCATAGTGCAGGCTGTGTTAGTGTGAGTAGACCAGTGGAAAGGGGATGATGGTACAGTGGAGCAGAGGGAATTCACTGTGAAAAGTTATGTGACAACAAAGTCATGGAAATGGTGTGTCAGGTGTTTCCTGAGAAGTTTAATGGCATCAAAGTGTCAATAAAGAGTACCATGCAAGCCTTAGTCCAAAAACAGCATCAGACAGAATCTGTTTTGAACAAGTCAAAACACATTCCAAAATGTCAAAGTTTTAAATATGGCTGCTTGGTTCAGTGACCATTTCTAAATTAAAACAAATGAGCCCTTGGTCACTATTGTTTTTAGTGTTATTGACCAGGTTTCAACACTTCTAAGAGTGCCTTCATCAGAATTAAAAGAATTAAAATGGCCTATAACATATATAACAAAATATTGCTTTTTGCATTATGCACTGAACAATATTCATTATAATTTTCATCTGTCTACAACTGAATGTTAAGTAGCTAAGTTGTACCTGCAGCTACTAGATGGCACTCTTGATGCAATGTCAGATTCACCTGGCCACACTTGTTAACGTGGGCACCTCAGTCTGTTGCAACCTATGGCTGTACAGATACGAGCAGCCCATAATGGCTTGCCTTCATGCATCCTTTTTATATATTTTGTGACTAATGCCCTTCTGGCCTGTTAATTATTTTATATGTGACATGTAAGTACTGCCTCTGTATTTTATTTATTTTATTGTTAGTCAGTACTTATACCTTTTTTTAAATAAAAAAATGTCTTTTCCTATAAATTTGTAACTATGTTATAGGCCATTTTAATTGTTTTAATTCTGATGAAGGCACTCTTAGAAGTGTTGAATTCTGGTCAATAAGACTAAAAATAATTGTTACCAAGGACTCATTTGTTTCAATTTTAACTCCAAAATGTGCCCGCGCACCAGAAAATGTGGCTGCAGTTGACTACAAAATGCTTCAGAATTCTACCAAATCAACCTGATACCTGTCGCACAAGACTGACATAGCACATCAACCATGCAGACGTATTCTCCAGCTGGACTTGCATATGCTTCCCCACCAAGTGTCTGTTGTTTGTGCATTGAAATTAGTAGAGGCTCCTGTTTTGTGAGTGGTTCTTCACTGAGATAACAATGAATGGCTTGTACACGGATCTATTGTTTATGTCTGATGAAGCCTCATTTCACTTGAGTGGTTATATCAACTCACAGGTTCTAGGGGTGAAGGATACACGTAACTTCCAATAACTTCCATGAAACACCACTGCATTATCAGAAGATTGGAGCTTGGTGCATACTATCTGCACATCATCACATTATTGGTCCCACCTTCTTTTATCAGATGCTGACACATTACATTGCCAACATTTTGAAACAATTTGTGGCAACATTAATGGAGGAGGAAAAGATGTACAATTACTTCCAACAGGATGGAGCAACTGCCCATACAACCTGTCAAACCTTGGAGCACATTTACACAATCTTCACATCTGACAGAGATGATAGCAGAGGTCAGAGTGTTCACAGCCCTAGCTAGCCACCCAGGTCACCTGATCTGTCAGTGTGCGATTACTTTGTGTGATGGGCTCTTAAGTCCAAGACATATTGCAACAATCCTCATAGTCTTCAAAAACTGCAGCAGAACATTTCAGAGGACATTGCAGGAATTCTAGCAGTCCAGCTTTGAACTGCCTTCAGCAACTTGCTGACCAGGTCTGAAAAGTGCCAAATGATGAATGGTGGTCACCTTCAACATCTGCTATAGCCAGATTAATACTGTATTTCCTTTTCTCTGCTGTATTTCTTTTTACCCTGGAACTCTGTTCTCTGGGCCACTGTTATTTGCCCCACCAAGTCTAAGAAATTTAATTCAGTAGGCTTTTGTGAAAAGAAAAAATAGGACTCTTATCATTATGAAGTATGAAAACCAACATTTGGTTTCAACAAATAAGCAACAACAGGGAGGATTTAAATGGAAAATTGCCTGAAGTAACTGTAATTCTTTCCACAAAAACCCAGAAATATACAGATGTTTGAAATAGTTTTCATAAGTCCCATATGATGTAACAAACGTTAACATGTGCTGCAACAGGTATCATATCTGACCCTGTATCTGTGTCAGATAGGAAGTAAGGTTTTATCTTGGTAGATAGGCCTGTTTTTCTGCCTACAGTGGCAGAGACTGGCATGAGAGCTCTGCTTGGTGATGTTTACACTTCAATAGCTGACTGTGGCTGCATTGCTTTCCAATTTTAGTACATTTCTCAGATATTTTTGTGAAAGGTTTCAAGGTCAACATTAACAAGTGCTTATCATGAAATTATCTTTTCATGAGCTACTGATGCAATAATGAAAAGTATATAGTTCCACTAAAAAAAAGATACTTCTTGCAATATCTCAGTCGATATTAAAGTTTACAGCATTATCTGTATAAAACATTATGTACCCCTTAGCTTACTGTCAACCATCAAAAGCCTCGTTTTGATACCTGGAACAGTTCACAAAATAAAAATGGTGCTACCTCTTCTGAGACTCACACGGCATATGGAGAAGTTCAGAACGTGAAACTAACTTTTTTTTCAGTCAGCAGTGATACAACTTATCTAAGCATTACTTTACCCTTAGATTTCTGAAAAAGTATTTTATGAGTTAGCAAATAATGTGCCTCTAAAAATTTGTGGAAAATCTTTTCCACTTGCAGCACCATAGACAATATGCACCTGATTTTATTTTTAAAGGAACATGAATTTTGTGTATAATGATAAGTTTGCTCAGACTGGAGTACAAAATGTTTCATAACACAAAAATTAGCTATATTTGGCAATAAAGACAATAATTCAAAATGTAATGCACTAGGTTCCATTTAAAAAAATTCATTGAACATAAAAATGTGTACCTCCTAACAAGGGATATTTGTGTAGTTGCTCAAGGAAGGCTCACATTATCTTTGCACTCACTGGAGGTGTCAGTAGCACATAAATTCCCACTTCAGTTGGTGGACCTTATGAGTAGACATTGCTGCTTCGACAAAAATTAGGAGCCATGTTGCACGTAGAATGTTAACTAGGTCCATATTCTTTAAAGTAGACTACATGCATAGTGGAAGCTTGCCAAGAATCCTCTCACTACTCATCATCAATCAGCCTAGTGAATGGGATTTAATGAAATACACAGCTGAAGAATTAATGATTTATGCAAAGTTTTGTTTAATGATGATGGTAGATTCTGCCTTCTCTACAATGATGTCCACTTGTGAGTGTACTAACAACCAGTGGAATCCATCAGGCACTGATATTCAGAACCAACTCCAGGCAACATAACACAGGGATCTTACTATATTTCATTTTGGAAGCATTGTATGAGACATTATTCTCTAATTCTTGTCTTGTTCTTCATATATTGATTGTTGGTAAAGATACACACATCAAATACTGTTGCTCATTTCTGGAACAAATAGTTACTTTATTTCTAGAACAATTTACAGAATTTTAGTCTCTCTTCCATACTTATTTATTACTGACTGATCCAGTAACATATTGTTTTCTTTAATATATCTTGGAACATATAATGCAACAGTTCACCTGCCAGCTGTTAATGCTTCTGTTCACCTCAATCTTGAATTATCACATCAGGCCATTATTATGCAATTTTACTGTGTAAGTATAAAATAATTTCTCTTTTAAGCTATTCCTGTTATGTACTGCTTCTTCTATCAATAATAAATACATACTTGAGAAATCTTCATCAGCCTACTTGCATATAAATTTCACTTTCTCTTCTCATGAAAATTCTTCCATTGCTGTGTCAAAATTTACAATGCTTATACACCTCTGATGTTATGTGAGAGAACACTGAAAAGTATCCGACACATTTAGAACCTCATCTAGTCCACTTTCTTCCCATTCATATGATGTCAGGTACATATGCAATTCTATTAAGACAATCACTGTGCATATGCTTCTCACATTAGCCAATTTTTCTTTCCAGCTTGTTAATTATCTCCCCTACCAATCACCATCACCAGAACCAATCCTCAATAAAATTGTGTGCAGAATACTGGATGGCATCTGATCCATTCTGCATGACAGGCTGCATGTCTTGGCCATTTGCACAGTGTGTTGAAGTAGTGTTGAACACTACCTCTTTACTTCTGTAAGCCTCTCCATGCACAGTTGCTGCACTGCAATGAGGAGTCTTGTCAGGACACAGAAATTGTTATTCAAGACAGTCTGCCCACAGGCATAAGACCCTGTGATTATGGTCGTATATGATGTACAGTTAGTATAAAATGTAAATGAAAGTTCCTTCATATCTGGTCATAATTTCAGTGTATTCATTTTTCATTTGCCACTAAACCATAGCTGAACTCAAAATTTATACAAACTAAAAGTCATGTCGAGCAAATCTTTGTAGAGTCAGTTCATTTGCCTGTTACATTTTTTAAAAAGTTATGTTATAGTTGTGGAAGATCATGTATACAGTTTCTGGTTCATTTTGTATAAGATATTCTGATACTTTTTAATTTTAAACAGTTATTACTTTTGTGACATTCAATCCCTGTTTGTGTGCAACATCTTACTTTCATTCCATAGCACATTCTTATGGGGCAGCCTAGCTAAAGACCAGTTCACACCTAGATCTTCTACCAATTACTTTCAACTTTTTTCCCAAAAAATCCTATCTTGTGTCACTTATTGCTGAAAGTAATACCAGTTTCAAGTACATTATTTGTAGCAAGAAACTTGAAGTACTGTTTATCATTACCTGTAGTGCATCTTCTATTGCACTAAATCAATACAGAAATTTTGTGATGATTAGCCAGAGAACTAGCTTTTGAAACAGATGAAACTGATACAATTCTAACCCAAATATTATAATCTTCATGCTGCAGGGATAAAGCATAACATTGGTTATAATGTATTCTAATGATAGACAACAACAAATACATTTTGAAATATGGGAATCTAACTGGTCATTGTCTCAATGAAAGTGTTCCATTGGAGTGAATGAAGGAAGCTACAAAATCCCTGTATGAAGATAGCCATATTAATAGATTCCACTTTTTTTTATCAATATGCTATCAAACCTCATGCAAGAGAAAGGAGGAGTGTGTTTAATGCATGAGTGTCACTAAAAAAAACTTATTTATTGGGGAGGGGCATACTCTTTAAAAGCTGAAAACACAGACAGGTCTTCATTACTGCCGTGACATCACTCAAGAAACGTGATTTCAGGCTTCCAACATCTCTGGAAGATATAAGATAAACTTCAGAAGGAATATTGTCTGACGGAGGGTAGCTCTGAACCAGTATTACTACTAGAGGAAGGAGTGCCACCATTTGTGAAGGCCACTAAAATCATTTAGATCCTGTATCAAATAGAATAACAGAAGCTGATCCAAATTCACTTCAAAACATTCATCCTACATCATTGTCTTGAAATTGCCACCACTATAGATAAAGGCTACATCTGCATATATGTTCCTTCACTCCCAGCCCGCAATTGCACCTTGCATCTGCTCCATTATGAGTTGTTCAGTTGACTTGTTCTCCTCCATTTCATTAAAGTTTTTGGTACTGAATCACTTGTTGGTGGTTTCTATCCTCTCCCATATCATCGTTATGACTAGAATTACCACAACTCCATGTAGGTCTCTGGTTCAGCCCCTGGTCAGTCTTCAGATTTTTATATCTCACTTATCACTTCTTTCACCTCTGGCAATGGCTGCTAATGTGAAAAATATCTAGCTACATCATGGTTCTGAACCCATGCTATACTGTAGGTACCCCTACAACTGACTGGATAAGCCAATTCGAAGGTTGCAGTTAATAAGACACTCAAATCCACCATGATGGAAATTGAAGCTGCATGTGAGACCATTTGGATAGGACTCAGTCTCAAAAGCAAGCATAAATTTATAATTAGATACTTCTTAGATACTTAGATACTTAGTCTTTAAATATGTCTGCTTGTGTCTGTATATGTGTGGATGGATATGTGTGTGTGTGCGAGTGTATACCCGTCCTTTTTTCCCCCTAAGGTAAGTCTTTCCGCTCCCGGGACTGGAATGACTCCTTACCCTCTCCCTTAAAACCCACATCCTTTCGTCTTTCCCTCTCCTTCCCTCTTTCCTGATGAGGCAACAGTTTGTTGCGAAAGCTTGAATTTTGTGTGTATGTTTGTGTTCGTTTGTGTGTCTGTCGACCTGCCAGCACTTTCATTTGGTAAGTCACATCATCTTTGTTTTTAGGTATAATTAGATACTTCTGTTGACCACCAGACTCACACCCAGATGTAAACAAAAACATTAAAGAAAACCTCACATCACTAGAACATAAGTTCCCTAATCAGATTGTCGTCATCAGAAGAAGCTTCAGTCATCTAACAATCAATTGGGATCATTGCAAGTTTTAAATGATAAGCATGACAAGACATCATGCAAATCATTACTAAATCTGCTGCTCAAAATCTGCCTAGAAGAGATAGTCTGGAAACCCACTCATGATGGAAATATGTAGGAGCTAAAGAAAATGAATACTGTATTTACTCGAATCTAAGCCGTACTCGAATCTAAGCCGCAACTGAAAAATGAGAATCGAAATCAAGGAAAAAAAATTTTCCCGAATCTAAGCCGCACCTGAAATTTGAGACTCGAAATACAAGGGGAGAGAAAAGTTTTAGGCCGCACCTCCAGATCGAAACAAAGTTGGTCCATTGTAATATGAGACACAATTTAGGTCAAATGAATGACAACACAGCTGCAGTAGTTTGGTTCGAGTTGTAAGCTTAGCAGTTAAGCTTTACCAGGTAGCCATTGCTATGCGTCAGGCGCTCCGTCCGTATTTATACGGGTGCCCTTCATTTTTCACGTGCTTCGTTTGGTTTGATTTGATTGCTTATTTTTCTTTGATGTGGTAAGTGCCGTTCTCTTTGTTATAGGTGTTTACGTCACTCTAGGCTGAAAATGCATTACTGTACTGTGTCATGCATTGTTTGTCGCTTTCTGATAATGAGTGTTTACGGCCTGTCGCCGCTTGCGGCATGGCTTGCTTTTGTGCACGCTACCGCCGCTTACAATGAGAGAGGAAAAAAAAAGAGAGAAGAGTAGTCTTATTAGCGAAACAATGGCAAGAGACTGCTATTTGTTGTTACTTACACTGCTGCTTTCTTTGATAATGATCAACAAGAACCCAGTAATAGACTATGTATGATAGAAGATGGTCTGAACGAGAGTTTAGGGAAAATTTTTCTCCGTTTGAAAATCTTTGCAGATGCCTCTTCAGTACATTACATTCTGCACAGAAATTAGAGTCATCTTAGATTTAAAAATCTAGTCAATTGCCGTGCTTCATTTCTGACTGTATCACTATTAGGCATAAGAATAATACGAATATAAACATGACACGATACGTATATTCTTCCGCGTTTGCTGTTGTCTCACTCTAGTTTCGTAGTTTATTAGGCAGACAGGATTTAAATGAGATAGCAGCAAACACAAAACAATACATGGCAAAATGTGTATATTCGTATTATTCTTATGGTGAAGAGAATACTGCATGTGATTGACAATTCATAAAAGTTCCTATTAGCAACCATCTCTTATCACAGGTAGGAAAAAATTCAGAACGTAGAGTTGGCCATATTGACAAACATCCCGAATAGTCTTGCCAGTCGGATTTTCGTAGTAAATTGAAATGCTGCTACATTCGAAGATGAACAATACGGAATTTGTATTTACTTCATTGGATAATGTATGAAAATGCAGTGGTCGAAACTTGAGGCGGGAAAAAAGCTCGTCTTCCACCTTTTTTTTAAATTTATTTACTGACGCAGAGGTTTTGATGCCAGTATTTATCTTTGTGCCTGCAAAGCATGCCTATGTAGCGCTACATATATTCGATGGCAGAAGTTAGTTGTGGTGGCACCTACCAACATTTTTCAGAACTTCTGCTTACTTTGCACTCGATTCTAAGCCGCAGGCGGTTTTTTGGATAACAAAAACCGGAAAAAAAGTGCGCCTTAGATTCGAGTAAATACGGTAGGTCTAATGTCTTTGAGGATGCCCACATTAAAAATGGAATCATTGATTGTGTGGAAATTGTAGCAACAGTGATTTCCTCTGTACAATGGGCAACTAAAACAGGTAGAAAGATTCATATGTTCAGCAAACTAGATAAGGAGGCAGTAGTGGCAAACCTAAATGAGGAACTTGAAATATTTAGCTCTGGACAGGAGCATGTCGAAGAACAATGGCCCAAGTTTAAAAGAATAATTGGCCATGCACTTGATAGACATGCAACTAGCATGACAATTCATAATTGTTGGAACCCTCTAAGGCAACTGTAAAAAATACTTAAAACCTTTTATACAGAGACCTCTGCATAACAGACATTTTACAAAGCATAGAGCATAAGATAGAAAGATTTCAGATGCTGAATGAAGTGGGTTTGGCTATCAAGAGGGCAATGGATAAAGCCTTCAATGACTACCAGAACATAATATTATTGAAATATTTATCACAAAATCCAAAGAGAATGTAAAGGCTTTTCAGTGGCACCAAAGTTAGTGTGCACATGCTTATGGATGATACAGGAAACCAAATCAGAAATGCTGACCTCCATCTTCAAAAAGTTTCTTGACTAAGGAAGATACACAAGTAATGCCACAGTTCCCCTCTCACACCTCTACAAATATCAGTAATATAGCTATTAATGTCAGTGACACTGAGAGGCAGATACAACTGCTAAAATTAAACAAGGCTTCACAGGATAAGGCTCCACAGGATCCTCATCACATTCCATACAGAATTTACAAGTGTGATAGCTGCCATTTTAATCATATATCATAAGTCCATTGAACAGAAAACTGTCGCGTATAAGACACACTGGTCAACAAGAAGGATAGTCAAAGTAATCCACAAAACTACTGACCAGTACTCTTGATATCCATTTGTTGTAGAATCTTAGAACATATTCTAAGCTCAAATGCAATGAGATATATCAAACAGAAATTTCGTCTGTGCTATCTAGCATGGATTCGAATAACATCAATGATGTGAAACCCAACTCATGTTTTTCTCATACAGAATCCTGAAAGCAATGGGTCAAAGCAGCCAGAAAGATGCAGTAGTTCTTGAGTTCCAATACACATTTGACTCAGTACCACACTTATTCTTATTACTGAAAACATACATCTGGGATATCAACCAAAATTTGTTACTGGAGTGAGTATTACTTGACAGGGAGGAAAGAGCACATTATCTTGGATATTGATAGTAACTTCAGACTTTCACAGTCTATGGAGTTATCTGTAATGATGTACTGTGTGATAAAAGCTGTGCAAATATTCAGTTATATAGTTACAAGATTCAAAAGTGGTGGAAAGCTAGGTAACTTGCCTTAAATATTCAAAAATATAAAATTTTTTGCTTCAGAATATGAATAAAACATTGTTTCCTATGACTACAACATCAGTTAGTGTATCACAGCTGGAATCAGTCACCTAGACACCCCCAAAATACCTGAATGTCACAATTTGTATGGATTTGAAATGGAATGATCACATAGGTTCAACTGCAGGTAAAGTATGTAGCTGGTTTCAGTTCATTGGCAGAATACTAGGAAATCATTCTACAAAGGAGGTTGCTTACAAAACTTTCATGTGACCCATACTAGACTATTGCTCAAGTTAGTGGAACCTGTACCAAGTAGAACTAACAGGGGATATCAAGTGTGTATAAAGAAAGAACAAAAATGTTTACAGGTTTGTTTAACCCATGAGGTACTGTCACAGAAATGCTGAAAAAACTGAACTGTCAAGTGCTTGAGGATAAGATAACTGTCCCATGAAATCTCACTTACAAAGTTTCAAGAACCAACTTAAAGTGATAAATCTGTGAATATACTACAACTTCCCATGATTGCTTCTGAAGGGATAGCAAATACGAGATCACACTAATTACAGTGCACTTAGAGACAGTTAAGCAATCATTCTTCCCACAATCTTTAAGTGAATGGAATGGGAAGAAGCACTAATAACTGATACACTGGGAGCTACCCACTTCCATACATTTCATAGTGGTTAGCACAATACGGATTTAGGAAGGCTGCCTGACCGAGAGATGGAAGTAGTTGTTGAAAAATATCTCTGGATTAGAAATTATGTGATCTATGAAGCATATGTTTCAAGTTTGAAGAAGCCACATTGTTTAGTATTTGTTTGGCAGCCATAAATGGTGAATATTGTGAGCGAACTTGTGAAAATGGAGAAAATTGGCCATCGTTATGAGATACAACATTTTTTTTTAAAAGCCTCAGCACAACCAATATTAAAGCTGAGCTAGAGTCCAGAGTCTGCTTCATTGACAACAGTAAGATATTGGGTAGCTGAGATTAAATGAGTGGTTAACCAAATGAGGTGATAACTCCAGAAATGGTGAAGAAAATCCGCAAAGTGGTACTGGATGATCATCAACTGACAGCTAGCAGAAATAGTAGGCATTTCAAAAAGTGTGATATGCGAAAATTTGGACATGAGAAAACTGTGTGCAAGGTTCGTGCTGCGATTGCTCACACTCGAGCAAAAACAGTGTCGCAAAGATGTTTCAATTGAGTGTTTAGCAAAGTTTCACAGCAAAAAAGCTAATTTTTTGCATCGTTTCATAACCATGGGCCCACCACTTCACTCCTGAGCCAAAATAACAATCAAAAGAATGGACACAAATTGGAGAAACGACCCCAAAGAAGATGAAGACCGTTTCATCTGCAGACAAGGTCATGACGTCAGTTTTTTGGGATGCGGGTGGGATAATTTTCATTGACTACCTTGAAAAAGGAAAAACTATCAATGGTGAGTGTTAAGTGAACTTATTGCAATGTTTTGGTGAAGAAATCAAGCAAAAATGGCCACATTTGGCAAAGAAGAAATGTTATTTCTTCAGCAAACTGCACCAGCTCACAAGTCTGTTATTGCAATGGCCAAAATTAATTAATTTAAAGTTTGAATTGCTACCTCATGCACCCTATTCGACAGATTTAGCCCCCTCGGACATTTTCCGTTCCCAAACTTGAAAAAAATGGCTTGGTGGTCAAAGATTTTTAACAAATGAAGATTTTCAACAAATGAAGATGTGATGTCTCCATTTAATGACTATTTAGAGGAGTTCGACAGTTCTCATTACAAAAAGGGGATCAAACTTATTGAACATTACTGGGAAAAATGTATAGAGCTGAAAGGAGGTTATATTGAAAAATAAATACATTTTTTCCAAAATTTTTGTGTTTTCTTTGTTGGGTCAGGTACTTAAGGGACCACCCTCATACTACTCCCAATAGGCCCACGTCTAGTAATGACAGCTCTACCTTTACATTACACTCCATAATGCAAAGGATCCATAAAGTGGCAGACGTTTTGTTTGTGAAATTATGTGTATCTGCAGGCCCAATACAGCAATTACCAAATCAACTATTGAAATGATGTCAGAATGCCGATAAATGTCATGTTTTTCATATATCCTACAAGACTAGTGCTTTAAAACATATGACAGATCAGTAACATTATTAGTCAGTTGCCAAAGAGTGCTCCATACTTTCAGATTCTTAGAAGGCCGTTTAGAAGACTTACATATTCTCCATATTACGTGAATGTTCAACAAATATAAGTAGAAATTCACTATTCAAGTGCCAAAGGTTTTGTGAATATGCCAGAGAGAATATAATGCTCATGGGTTTCCAAATTTTTCATTTCAAAATGTGCACTTTTGTCAGTTCAGTGTCATTCAAGGGTTTGGACTTTGTCATGGCAGAGTAAGATGTAGACTCATGAAATATATGAGTACCTCATCCACTTAATGCTCTTTGTAAGAATGAAGTGAAGTGCTTATAACAAATTAAGAACAAAATGCCTGCAAAAATAACAGCTTAACAGATATAAGGTTTTCACAAATAAGACCGTAGGTCTCTAGAAGAGCATAGCGTTCTAAAGGGTTGGAAAAGGGCACAGGTCACCCCCGTTTTCAAGAAGGGACGTCGAACAGATGTGCAGAACTATAGACCTATATCTCTAACGTCGATCAGTTGTAGAATTTTGGAACACGTATTGTGTTCGAGTATAATGACTTTTCTGGAGACTAGAAATCTACTCTGTAGGAATCAGCATGGGTTTCGAAAAAGACGGTCATGTGAAACCCAGCTCGCGCTATTCGTCCATGAGACTCAGAGGGCCATGGAGACGGGTTCACAGGTAGATGCCGTGTTTCTTGACTTCTGCAAGGCGTTCGATACAGTTCCCCACAGTCGTTTAATGAACAAAGTAAGAGCATATGGACTATCAGACCAATTGTGTGATTGGATTGAGGAGTTCCTAGATAACAGAACGCAGCATGTCATTACCAATGGAGAGAAGTCTTCCGAAGTAAGAGCGATTTCAGGTGTGTTGCAGGGGAGTGTCATAGGACCGTTGCTATTCACAATATACATAAATGACCTGGTGGATGACATCGGAAGTTCACTGAGGCTTTTTGCAGATGATGCTGTGGTGTATCGAGAGGTTGTAACAATGGAAAATTGTACTGAAATGCAGGAGAATCTGCAGCGAATTGACGCATGGTGCAGGGAATGGCAATTGAATCTCAATGTAGACAAGTGTAATGTGCTGCGAATACACAGAAAGATAGATCCTTTATCATTTAGCTACAAAATAGCAGGTCAGCAACTGGAAGCAGTTAATACCATAAATTATCTGGGAGTACGCATTAGGAGTGATTTAAAGTGGAATGATCATATAATGTTGATCATCGGTAAAGCAGATGCCAGACTGAGATTCATTGGAAGAATCCTAAGGAAATGCAATCTGAAAACAAAGGAAGTAGGTTACAGTACGCTTGTTCGCCCACTGCTTGAATACTGCTCAGCAGTGTGGGATCCGTACCAGATAGGGTTGATAGAAGATATAGAGAAGATCCAACGGAGAGCAGCGCGCTTCGTTACAGGATCATTTAGTAATTGCGAAAGCATTACGGAGATGATAGATAAAGTCCAGTGGAAGACTCTGCAGGAGAGATGCTCAGTAACTCGGTACGGGCTTTTGTCAAAGTTTCGAGAACATACCTTCACCGAAGAGTCAAGCAGTATATTGCTCCTTCCTACGTATATCTCGCGAAGAGACCATGAGGATAAAATCAGAGAGATTAGAGCCCACACAGAGGCATACCGACAATCCTTCTTTCCACGAACAATACGAGACTGGAATAGAAGGGAGAACCGATAGAGGTACTCAAGGTACCCTCCGCCACACACCGTCAGGTGGCTTGCGAAGTATGGATGTAGATGTAGATGTAGATGTAAATACATGTGAGCCGAAGAACACTTGCAGTAAGTGGAATGACAGTCACAATGCCTAATAATTAATTCTACTCATCCATAATTAATGTCTGGGTAATTGATACTTACTGCAATTAATGTTATGTAAAGTTACCTGGGTTGGTTACTAGAAACCAAGATCTTCCAAATTCCAAAAATTGGAGGTTGTTCTCCTACATGCGCTGCATCTTTTCTCTCACTGTTTACCTGGTCTTTATTCATTTAATGTCTTCAGTCATACACAGTTTCCATATTAATTTAGGTAAAGACACACATTTATTTAAAGATATACTTTTTGTTTTATCCAAACTATCCTTTAACATTGCCAGTGTGTGAATTACAGGATATGGATACATGGTTAATGTTAACACTAATGAACACATTATCATTTTATTCATACTTATGCACCTAAAATTTTAAAAAAGTATTTTTTTTTTCACTTGCTACTAGTTTTCAAGTAGAAATTTGTCAGTGGTGTATAAGGAGTTGTTCATGTAAAATGATTTTAAGTTAGATTAAAACTTGCATCACTATCTATCAGACATTTTATGTTATTGGTTAAATGATCAAAAATTTCTATTGGTACATATTGAACTCCTCTTTGAGCCACTGATAGCTTTAACAGTGGGTAATAAAGATCATCTAGTGTTGTAGGTGTGGACATCACTGTTCTTCTCAAATTGTGATACATTATTTATGACAAATTTCATTAGTGAAAATATTGTTGTGATGGTCCACCTAAAATGCCTAGCTCTTTGAAGAGGTACCAACATGACATCTGTTGGTGAAGACCACAAATTATTCTATTGCATGCTTTTGTGCAGTCAGTACTTTCTTTCTGAGTATTGAGTAATCTCATAATGGGATTAATTTTCCTGAACTTTGCCATCTTTTTCACCCACTGACCTTTTCTCTCCCATCACCTGGATGCTGGATCGTGAATGGTGTAACTTCTGTTTACTATCTCCTTCTAACTTTCTGCAGTAGAACCTGTTCTTTCAGTCTCTCCAAAAGAATTAGTTTGAATACTAAAACCTTGATACTATACATCATCTGCAAACTTTTCTGCTCACTATAAAACATGACATTTTTTTAATGTGATTCCCTTTCTCACTGCATACTTTATTATTAATTTTTTTTCCTTATCTTCTGTTTGTATATAGTACCTGTAGTGCACAGCATTCATTGATACCTATAGATAAACTAAATAAGGGAATACTGATATTAGACAATATCATACAGAAGGCTAGTAACTGAAAATATTCTGCTTGCTACAAATAAACAGAAATTTTACCTGGATCAATCTTCACAATTTTATTACAACCCTCAAGATTTAGGTATCTCAATGGGGAGCCTTCCAGCCATTCAAAGAAATTACTCCCTAGAGTTTCAAACAAATTTCTTTTGAGAGAGAGAACTTCCAATGATGGCAGCATTTGCAGACTTTTATTTGAGTTAATGACATCTGTTGAAAGATGAAAAGTGATGATTAGTCATTTCTATTGCTGTATGTTACTTCCAATAGAAATTGCCAATTTCAGACTTATTTAGCATAATTTCACTTCCTGTCATTTTACACAATTATTGTGTCTTCAGAGGCAAAGCAATTAAAGAGATCATAAGAAGTACATTTAATATAAACAACCACACATCATGCAGAAGAATTTTCAAATATGATGGAAATCTTGCCCATCTACCAATATATTTTCCCCTTTCTGCATATATACCTACACTCTGATAA
The DNA here is from genome assembly GCF_023864275.1 of Schistocerca cancellata. NCBI lineage: Eukaryota > Metazoa > Arthropoda > Insecta > Orthoptera > Acrididae > Schistocerca > Schistocerca cancellata. The sequence continues at coordinate 188,002,425 of NC_064634.1, forward strand.
TTTCTGTGAAGTGCTTAGGAGATGATACTTTTTATCATTTATTATGTTTACTTCCTGTTCCATTTGCTTAGCAAGTGTGAAAAAATGATTAGCTGTACTCTTCTGTGGCAGCTGTTATTTGTCTCATTTTATCACCACAACCTCTATGGAACAGATGCATAAGAGGCTGAATGACATAGTTTCTGCCCTTAAGGATGGTTTTTAAAATTTTCGCTATAGTTTACAATAATATGTGTGGTATCTTTCTTTGAGTATCTGTCAGATAAAATTTTTTATTATTTGTCTTACACTCTCTTGCCTGTCAAACAAGAATGGCCTTTTGCATCACCCTCATTTCTCAATGTGCCCTGCTAGTCTGACCTGATTTTTATCCCAAACACTCAAGAACAATTCAGGTACAATGTTATTTGTTGTTAGGGTGCTTTAGTAGTAAAACCTGTTTTAGTTCAATTGTGCTCTTCACAGCTATAATACAAGACAAAAAAATAATTTTCCCAAGACAATGACTCCTTCTCTAGGCCCAAAATTGGGTTCTGTGTTTTATTATGAAAACCCTGAACTATCTTCCATATGTAATAAGCCAGGAATCTGATATTTACTGTAAATCCAAAAGAAATTTAAAAGCCTCCTAGTATCTAAATTTTTCATAAGATTTCCCACATATCTTACAAAATGCATGTTCCTTGCTCAAGTCTTGGTCTGTTCCACAGTTTTAATGTACGAGGAAGCTTCAAAATGGTGATCCACTCTGCTGCAGGACAGAATTGGAAACAACCCCTCTGCTATGTCTTAAGATATTTCTCCACAATATCCTTTCTTCCTGGATTGTCGGTGTCATGAGGTATGAAGGGGAGTATCAATGGCATCTTGGAAGTATAAAGCTGGTACTGTTAGAAGTGAAATTATGGGGATGTGAATTTATCAAGATAGATTATCCAGTATGTGCAATGACTATGAAAGATAAGGTACTGGATTTGAGTATAAGTCCAGCACATTTCAACATGCCAGAAAGTTTCAAAGCAGCACACACTGTGTTGTTGAGTGGAAAATTCATTCAAGGTAGCTATTGTTGGTCATCTAGCTTTAAGGACAGCAACACCTGTATGTAAACTGATATGACAGAATATTTTATGGGGGTTAAACAGTAAGTCCACCTCAGATGCCATAAAATAATCAAAAGATGTGAGGCAGATTGTCAAGACTGAAGTACGTGCTGAAAAAACTACCCATTTTAAATATAAAGTAGAAATTGATGGGGACACTATTACAAACCCCAGACAAATCTGTCAAGAAATCAAAAGGTACTTTGTAACTTCAAATAAAATGCACTATGCACTTCTCTCCTCTTCACATAAATCCCAATACAATGCAACATAGGTCTGATAAATTTAAATTTACTCATGTATCCTGTCATTAAGAGGTTGGTGTTATAAAATACTTTTAAAAAAATTTTAAATCTGTGGGATGACATGAAATTCTAACAAAAATAAAATGCTCTACTATATAACAAATCAATCATTTGATGAATACTGCATTTATAACAGGTTGAAATATACAGAAGTTCAATTATCCACAAAAGGAGCAGACAAGATGAGATAGAAAATTTCCACCTAGTATCAATGTCAGAGCAAACAGTCTGTAATCAGTTAAAAATGTATAACAAAAAACATAACATTATCCAAAATAAGCAACATGGATTTAAGAAGGGGTCAAACTACTGTGCACATTATTAATAAACTAATCACTAAAATAAGCAAATCTTGTAACAACAAGAAGTGCATATGCAGTATATTTTGTGAGCTCACTAAGGAATTTGATAAGGTAAACCATAAGCTGCTGCTTCACAGAGTAGCTGCTTATGGTTTCCTTAGGAAATCCTAAAGAGGGTTCTCATCATGTCTCAAAAACGGAAAACAGAGGTTAGTTATAAAACAAAAAGGTGTGAGAGCCCACTGTAGATGGAAGGAGATACAAGCAGGTGTACCCTAGGAGTCCATACTAGGCCCATTACTGTCCCTGTATTACATAAACAACATGTCATGTGAGATAACCTCATAAATAGTTCTATAGGCAGACAGCAGCAGTAGTTCACTGTAAAAATTTAAGAGTAACTAGCACAGAATACAAAATAAACACTTCAAAAACTTGAAACTTGGATAAATAATATTGCTATGTAACTGAACCATACAAAAACACAAATTGTACATTTCAGAACCAAACAAACTGCTGAATGTACAGAGTGTCTACACTGAAATGCTCTATTTTTAATTTGCTCCTAACACAAAATTAAATGAAATAAATTTATTTCCTTCTCAAACTTAAGTGATATGTCAAGTTAAATTTCCGAGAAAAAAAAAGAAAAGAAAAAACATCAAATCAGAACATTTCAGCACAACCACTATTGTGGCACAAAGAATGTCAAGTCTGCATTTGATTTCCATCCAGATACACTGCAATTTTCCAGATGTATGGTACCAATGCATTCCAAATCAGAGTATGGAGATCCCACACTACAGTGGCAGACATACTGTCCTTCATGTAGCCCCAGAGAAAAAAAATACAATGGTTTGAGAACATGAAGATCATTTTACAGGTCCATCATGTCCAATACAACATATTGGATATGTTTCATTCAGAGTTTCCTAAACATCCAGTGACCAGTGAGGGTGAGCACCATCTTGTCAAAACTGGTGCAGGTGTTCTGCAACATTTATAGGTACATTGTTCCTGTGACTGTCTCCTTGGCAAAGAAAAATGGTTCAGTTTTCTTGTTGCACACGAGGCCACACCAAACATTCACTTCTCACTTTTGGGCTACCTCACACCTTTTCCCTGATACTGTGTGAATTCTGTGACCCCCAAATGTAAATGTTGAATGTGCTGGAGTAAGCTGACACCAGCACAGCAGGCAGCAAAGAGGTTGTGAGAAGATCGATAGTGGGTGCAAGCAACGTGCCTATCAGGAGAGAGGCCAAATAGACTGGCAACTAACACGCCACTAACATCCTCTGGACCGCTAGTATTTAAATTGCCCCCGTGGACTGGAGGGCCCAGTCACTCATCCAGTGAGTAAGTAGTTGCATCCCAGTGGAAGCCCCAGTCACAGTTAGCTCAGCCTCTAGCTCTGTCATTACCTGGCAACCAGAGTAGAGTGCAATGTGGGACTTCTACTTCAACAGCAGTGAGGCTATCATAGACTATTATAGAAGAGCTTGTACCACAACAACTAGCTTAAGTTAAGTAGCTTTATTATTCTTATGAATAAAGAACCCAATTAATATATGTATGCAGCTGTGTTGTAGAAAGAGGATACCGGCCACCAAACAACATCCTATCCTTGCTTCCCATGGTACAGCTCTACAGGGACAATGAGACAACACAAAATTATTCTTATTCATAAATCCAAAGAAATGAAATTTAGTCATTACAGAACATTATGCATGAATAGAAAGTAGGATTCTTGTCAATTCGGCTAAGCATTTCACATGCAAATCTGTATCATCATTGTTTGTGATTAGGTTTTATGATCAGCAGAATCTGCACCTTGTATGAGTACAGATGCAACTGCTTTTTGAGGATCTTATAAGTAATTGCACATGGTATTTGAAGTTCATGTGAAACCTGACATATTGATCTGTGTGGACTCCACTGGAACTCTTGGCAGACGTTCTCAGCTTGTTATTATGCCAGTCCCTCTGCATGCTGCTTCAGAATGCTGCCAGTGTTCAGAAACTGCACTTTCCATATTTTTATCCAATTGGTATCTAGTTCTACTTTCTTGCAAACAGACCAAACTGTCTTTGCATCATAACAACTGATTGTAACTCTGTGTAGCAAAGCACAGTTTGCAGTTATGCCTGAACTGGCACCATTTTCTCTTGAACAGACAATGAAACAAAACAAAAATGCAACAAACATTGGCAAAAATTAGGCAACAAATTTAGCTCCTTCTACACCCTATGAACAAGTCAGGCCTAAAACAAAAAAGAATTACTGGTTTTAAACTGCCTCAAAAAGTAGTGCATTTTGATGCAGAAACCCTGTATATCACAATTAGATTATGATGTCAAATGACTGAACACTACAGACTCTGTTAAATTTCTTGGAGTTACTATAAACAAAAACTTATCATAGACTGGTGACATGGATTGCTTAGTGAAGTTATTAAACAGTTCTGTTTTTGCAATGAGTGTTATTAGATACAATATAATTTTAGGGGTGCTGGAAAAGCAAACTCCGCAGAGTGTTCTAGCTACAGAAAAAATCATTAGAACTGTAATGGGAACAAACAATAGGCAATCATTATACAAAAGCCTTGACTTATTGACATTTTCTTCTATATTTACACGGACACATGGAATACAGCTCTATTAAGCTAAAAAAGTGAAACAAGGCATAGATTACACTATGGAAAGTCCAGGATGGAATAATAGCAACATTACAAAAAGGATACAATGCTGAGTTGCAGACAGGCACAATGCAAAGGCTGCTAAACATTTAAGCTTTTGGTCTTTGGAAATAGAAAACATACACACATTCACACAACCCCAATTCAGACGTACATGGCCGCTGTCCCAGCTGCAGTAGTCTGACTGAACATCTACTGTGTCTGATGTGAGCAGCAGTCTGGGATGGGTGGTGGTGGTGGTGGTAAGGAGGTAGCATGTGGTGAGGTGGAGGAGGAATAGTAGGATAGTGATGGGAGGATGGTGTTGTCCTGTCTGTGAGAGAATGCAGGAATATGGTGTAGACAGGGTAGGGCTGCTAAGTACAGAGCCAGGAGTCATTTTTAGGGAGGGGAAAGGGGGGCAGATAGCAGAAAGGGAGAGGAGATAAGTACAGGAAAGGAAAAGACTAGACTGTGTGCTGGCGTGGTAGAAGGCATGTGAACTGCTGGAGGGGGAGCAGGGAAGGGGATACATAGGTGAAGAGCAGTGACCAGAGAAGGTTGAAGCCTGGTGGGTTACAGGAACAAATGCTATATCATAGGAAGAATTACCAACTGTGAGGTTTAGAAAAGCTGGTGTTGTGAGGATGTGAAGCAGTCACTGAAGTGAAGCACATTGTGTTGGGCAGCATGTTCAGCAGTTGTGTGGTCCAGTATCTCTTGGCCACAGACTGATGGTGGCCATTCATGTTGACAGATAACTTGTTAGTCAAAACTTCCTGCCAGATTAAAACTGTGTGCCAGACTGAGACTCGAACTTGGGACCTTTGACTTTCGCGGGCAAGTGCTCTACCATCTGAGCTACCCAAGCACAACTCACACCCTGTCCTCACAGCTTCACTTCCGCCAGTACCTCGTCTCTGAGTCATGCTTGGGTAGCTCAGATGGCAGAGCACTTGCCCACGAAAGGCAAAGGTCCTGAGTTTGAGTCTCGGTCCATCACACAGTTTTAATCTGCCAGGAAGTTTCATATCAGCACACACTCCACTGCAGAGTGAAAATCTCATTCTGGAAATTTGTTAGTCATCATACCCATGTAGAAAGCATTGCAGTGGTTGCAGATTAGCTTTCAGATCACGTGGCAGATTTTGCATCTAGTACTGTTGCAGAGATATGAGCCATGAGGCAAGAGTTTGGAGCAAGGGGGGAGTAGGGATTGACAATGACACTGTATATGTTTGGTGGGTGGTGGAGTTGCACTGAGGTAAGGGTGGAGAGGAGAGTGGTTAAGACTTCCTCATTCCTAGGCAATGCAAGAGAAAATCAAAACCCTGGTGGAGAATATGATTCAGTAGTCCAGTCATGGGTGGTACTGAGTTATCAGAGAAGTGCTTCTTTGCGACTGGATGGTGAGAATGTGGGAGGTGGTATTTGACTGGAGCCACAAGCCAGGAGAAATCTGTTTCTGTAGAAGCTTTGGAGGGTAATTTCAGTCTTTGAAGGGCTCAATTAGACCCTTGGCAAATTTGGGGTGGTTCTTTGGTTGATTTGTGGGAGGGAGCCAAACAGTGAGGTCATTGGTCCCACTGGATTAGGAGAGGATGGGAAATAAAGCTGGCTGGGCCCTTTCAAAGGAACCATTCCAGCATTTGCCTGAAGTGATTTAGGGAAATCATGGAAAACCTAAATCTGAATTGCCAGAGGTGAGTTTGAACCATTGTCCTCCTGAACGTGAGTCGAATGTTCTAACTACTGTCCCACATCGCTGTGTCACTAAAGATGCAACATTCATCAATGGATAGACTGTATGGAAGGTACACTATGTGATCAAAAGTATCTGGACACCCCCAAATACATATGTTTTTAGCTGCATTGTGCTGCCACCTACTGCCAGGTACTCCATATCAGCGACCTCAGTAGTCATTAGGCATCATGGGAGAGCAGAATGGGGCACTCCACGGAACGCATTCACTTCAAATGGGGTCAGGTGATTGGGTGTCACTTGTGTCGTATGTCTGTACATGAGATTTCCACACTCCTAAACAACCCTAGGTCCACTGTTTCTGATGTGATAGTGAAGTGGAAACGTGAAGGGACAAGCACAGCACAAAAGGGTACAGGTCGACCTTGTCTGTTGACTGATAGAGATCGCCGACAGTCGAAGAGGGTCATAATGTGTAATAGGCAGACATGTATCCAAGACCATTACACAGGAATTCCAAACTCCATCAGGATCCATTGCATGTACTATGACAGTTAGGAAGGAGATGAGAGAACTTGGATTTCATGGTCGAGCGGCTGCTCATAAGGCACACATCATGCCGGTAAATGCCAAACAATGACTTGCTTGGTGTAAGGAGCTTAAACGTTGGACAATTGAACAGTGGAGAAAAGTTGTGTGGAGTGACAAATCATGCTATACAATGTGGTAATCTGATATAGCAGGTTGTGGGTATGGCAAATGCACATTTATATATACCTATTTAGGCCTACAGTTGTAATCATTGACTAGTCACCAATGTTTCACTGTATTTATTGTGTATTACATACCTTGTAGCAATAAAGGTTCTGTTCTATTCATCAGTTATTTAACATAACAGAATATGAAACAGCTTATTGTTTTGTTTAACATAACTGAATGTGAAGCACCTTTTTCTTAACCAGTGGCTTGTAATCCCCACAATAGAGTTGCATGTATTCTAACAATTGTGAAATATTAATTTAGTTTCTAACGTATGCTACACTTAATTAGAAGCTACCTTCACTCATTTCACATCTCTGAAAAGTTCTCCTTCATTGTGAGAGCTGCAGACCTAAAAAGGAAGATTAATCTTAAGGTCCTATTGGATGACGTGACTGTTAGGGAAGGAGTGCAAGGATAATGATGAGGAAGGAAATCTGCTGTGTTTTTTCAAGGAACCATCCTGGCATTAGCTTTAATCAATTCCAGGGAACCATGGAGAACATCACTCTGCCTTAGTGGTTGAGGATTTGAATCCTGCTTCTTCCAAATACGAATTTAGTACCTTCTATTGAACACAATGAATCAATGACTTGACTTCTATTTGTGTGAGGTGTCACATGAACAAATGCAAATGAATGAATGTATGATTTTGTGCTGTATTTGGGAAACTTCTAAGCAGTAATTGAAGACAAAAGTTGAATTAGTAAAATACTGGAAAAAATTACCAGTATCAGTGGTATCCCATGTTGTGATTCCATTGTTATCCAAATACAGAGCTTTCAGCTTATGAAGACCTTCAAATATCAGATCCATCCTTTTCATATGCCCAAAATGGCTGTCTGTTATATCCAGTGTTTCAATATCCTCTGAGCCCTTGAATGCACCTTCTTCAATTGTAGTTTCAAATAATTTAATGTATACTGCCCTGACAGTTATGTTCTGGAATATATGGTCAGTTCTGGTATTCCAAATTTGCAAATACATTGTTTCCACTGGAGCATTTCTTACAGCTTCTCTTGATATTGTATTGCTGCAACACATCAGAACTGTGCCACCTGTAATTATATTAAGAGTTTAATCATGAAAATTGAACAATACAAAAATGAGTGATTAAACTTAAAACTGCAGTTAAATATAAAAAGTGCTTTATTTAGGTAATGAAATAAAATTAATGAAAATCAGAACAGGGTGCCAAAATACACCAAAAAAGTTTTTCATCATAAAAGAAGAAGCATAAAATAAAATACAGCACAGTTGGCAGAATGTGCCACTATACAGGCTGAATATATACAGTTGATAATAACAATTACAGACCATCTGAGTGAACATGAGTTATACAGTATTTTAGGTCACATTAGCCTGTCATAAGCAGAAAAGGTGATTGGTTGTCATTTAGTATTAGTAGTGGTGGTGTTAGTAGTAGTAGGTTTATTCATCTATGGATTACATTTAGGATAATAGACATGCTGTGGTGTTACAGTTTAAGAACAACAAAATCATAATTCATATACAGTATGTAACCATCTCACTTATCTCATGAGGGGTAAGATAGATACTGCCCACAGGAAAATTAAAGAGACCTTTGGAGAAAAGAGAACCACTTGCATGAACATCAAGAGCTCAGATGGAAACCCAGTTCTAAGCAAAGAAGGGAAAGCAGAAAGGTGGAAGGAGTATATAGAGGGTCTATACAGGGGCGATGTTCTTGAGTACAATATTATGGAAATGGAAGTGGAGGTAGACAAAGATGAAATGGGAGACATGATACTGCGTGAAGAGTTTGACAGAGCACTGAAAGACCTAAGTCAAAACAAGGCCCCGGGAGTAGACAACATTCCATTAGAACTACTGACGGCCTTAGGAGAGGCAGTCCTGACAAAACTCTACCATCTGGTGAGCAAGATATATGAGACAGGTGAAATCCCCTCAGACTTCAAGAAGAGAATAATAATTCCAATCCCAAAGAAAGCAGGTGTTGACAGATGTGAAAATTACTGAACTATCAGTTTAATAAGTCACAGCTGCAAAATACTAATGTGAATTCTTTACAGACGAATGGGAAAACTGGTAGAAGTTGACCTCGGGAAAGATCAGTTTGGATTCCGTAGAAATGTTGGAACACGTGAGGCAATACTGACCCTACAACTTATCTTAGAAGAAAGATTAAGGAAAGGCAAACCTACATTTCTAGCATTTGTAGACTTTGAGAAAGCTTTTGACAATGTTGACTGGGATACTCTCTTTCAAATTCTGAAGGTGGCAGGGGTAAAATACAGGGAGCAAAAGGCTATTTACAATTTGCACAGAAACCAGATGGCAGTTATAAGAGTCGAGGGACATGAAAGAGAAGCAGTGGTTGGGAAGGGGGTGAGACAGGGTTGTAGCCTCTCCCCAATGCTATTCAATCTGTATATTGAGTAAGCAGTAAAGAAAACAAAAGAAAAGTTTGGAGTAGGTATTAAAATCCGTGGAGAAGAAATAAAAATTTTGAGGTTCGCCTATGACACTGAAATTCTGTCAGAGACAGCAAAGGACTTGGAAGAGCAGTTGAATGGAATGGACAGCATCTTGAAAGGAGGGTATAAGATGAACATCAACAAAAGCAAAACAAGGATAATCGAATGTAGTCGAATTAAGTCGGGTGATGCTGAGGGAATTAGATTAGGAAATGAGACACTTAAAGTAGTAAAGGAGTTTTGCTATTTGGGGAGCAAAATAACTGATGAAGGTCGAAGTAGAGAGGATATAAAATGTAGACTGGCAATGGCAAGGAAAAGCGTTTTTGAAGAAGAGAAATTTGTTAACATCGAGTATAGATTTAAGTGTCAGGAAGTTGTTTCTGAAAGTATTTGTATGGAGTGTAGCCATGTATGTAAGTGAAACATGGACGATAAATAGTTTAGACAAGAAGAGAATAGAAGCTTTCGAAATTTGGTGCTACAGAAGAATGCTGAAGATTAGATGGGTAGATCAAATAACTAATGAGGAGGTATTGAATAGAAGAGGAGTTTGTGGCACAACTTGACCAGAAGAAGGGATCGGTTGGTAGTACATGTTCTGAGGCATCAAGGGATCACCAATTTAGTACTGGAGGGCAGCATGGAGGGTAAAAATCATAGAGGGAGACCAAGAGATGAATACACTAAGCAGATTCAGAAGGATGTAGGTTGCAGTAGGTACTGGGAGATGAAGAAGCTTGCACAGGATAGAGTAGCATGGAGAGCTGCATCAAACCAGTCTCAGGACTGAAGACCACAACAACAACAACAACATGTAACTAAATGTCCAATAAAGACACTGAGGACTCATAGTGGAGACCCAGATTTTCAGATTTAGCATAGAAACTCATGTGCAGAACTGTACTATTTTCCTGCTATGAGCAAAATACCACAACATAAGTCTGATGCAACTGACTATATTATTACATATGTTACCAACCACCTATCGCCTGATGTCCCACACCCATTTCAGGTTTGTTTACCTGCCATTCAGTTGAGTTTGTGATCTCCCCAGAGAGATTTGTACCGACTGCTGTGCTTGCGGTCTTTCTTCATACTTTGCTCACCTATAGAGGTTTGTACCCAGTCTTGTGCTTGCGATATTTGTTCATACTGTATAACTGTACAGTAGTAATCATTCACTACAGTACAGAATGCAAGCTTTATGTACAATTCATTTTCAATGTGTTGCTGCTGACAATGAACTACAAGTTTGTGTAATATGCAGATATGATGTGCTTATATGATGATGTTCAGTTCAATTGGGGAGTGGGGGGGGGGCTACTTGTAAGTTGTATGCAATGCATTTTCCACATTTCCAGACATGTATGCACTCCCTCTTTAGTACAGTGTACCAACGGGCCCCAGGGCTGAGTACATTCACCATCAGCAGAGTTGAATGTGGTGCTCCAAGGCAACATCATACACCCAAGGCTGAAGATGCCTTACTCCATGTAGTGGATGAGGATGTGATAATTAGGATCAGAAACATAGTAGGTAGACTGAATGTGAATCACCTAACTGCCTGGCATATTCTGCATGAGCAGTAGCTGCCTCTGTACCACTGCTGTAAGGTACAGCAGTGCAGCCACAGGAGTTTGCATCAAAAACCCTATTCTGCTGGTGGTTCTTGCACTGTTTTATGTATGGGCCCAACTTCCCAAGGCAGATTCTTTTTGTGGTGTCACCGCCAGACACCACACTTGCTAGGTGGTAGCCTTTAAATCGGCCGCAGTCCGGTAGTATACGTCGGGCCCGCGTGTCGCCACTATCAGTGACTGCAGACCGAGCGCCGCATACACGGCAGGTCTAGGGAGACTTCCTAGCATTCACCCGTTGTACAGCCAACTTTGCTAGTGATGGTTCACTGACTAAATACGCTCTCATTTGTTGAGACGATAGTTTAGTATAGCCTTCAGCTACATTATTTGTTACGACCTAGCAAGGCGCCATGTTCAGTTACTATTGATATTGTGAATCATGTACCATCAAGAGTGACATTCACCATTAATGGATTAAAGTTAAGTATTCCACCAGCTACATCCGTTTTTCCAAATTCTAATTTCCTTGTCCTGTTCCAGACCTCACGCCAGCCTGCGTTAGCTAAAACGCGTGCATTTTGGCCTCCTCTAGTAACACGGTGTTGGCTCTCCTGCCAACCACAACACTTTTCACATTTGAAGCCAAGTTCTCCAGGGAAGATGTTCTCAGTTCCCACAACAGTCCTGTTTGGGCTCATGGAAACCTGCACGCTGCACACACCCATGGGTTTCAGGAATGATATGTTCTGAATATTTGGGCAGAGTTCCTAAATGGACATGTGATTGGTCCATATCTTCCACCACATCTCATTACTACATACTTGCCTTGACAGCATACTGCATGGGCACTTGGAAAATGAGCCACTGCATGTGGTTTCAACATGATGGCACACTACCACTTTTTTCATGTGTGGTCTAAGATCATCTGAACCAACAGTTTGAGCAAGTAACCCATGTGTTTGGCCTGTACAATCTCCCAACTTGAACCTGGTAGATTACTACCTGTGGGGTCACTGGAAATATTTGATTTATAAGACCTTTATGGGACTTATGGAAGGCCTGCTGGCATAGTTTATTTGGGTGGTGGATGCTGCAGGATCTGAGAACAGTGTCGTGTGTACCAGAACAGAATAGGGAGCTATCGGATCTGTGTTGGTGTCAGTAGTTGACACACTGAGTCTTACTTGTAAGTGGAGGAGGAGGAGGAGGAGGAGGAGATTAGTGTTTAACGTCCCATCGACAACGAGGTCATTAGAGACGGAGTGCAAGCTCGGGTTAGGGAAGGATGGGGAAGGAAATCGGCCGTGCCCTTTCAAAGGATCCATCCCAGCATTTGCCTAAAGTGATTTAGGGAAATCACGGAAAACCTAAATCAGGATGGCCGGAGACGGGATTGAACCGTCGTCCTCCCGAATGCGAGTCCAGTGTGCTAACCACTGCGCCACCTCGCTCGGTTTGTAAGTGGAGCCAGGTGACAAGCAACATGTGGTCCTCACTATAAGGTCTGAAAGCTTGCAAAGGGAGTTTAGTAACACCCCCTATACTGGGATTTTCATGCTTTTCGATCTATTTTGACAAGGTTTGGGCAGATACTTCATTATGATCTTATAGCAGAAACAATCCCAGCATTACCAAACACTGTGCACACAACATTTACTACACAGACATTATGTCATTATGTAACACTTAACAAACTTTCTGCTGAAATCAGGACCATAGCAGTGATGTTGTTTCCATTTTGTCTACTGCAGATTCCTTTCCTTTTGAAGGAATGTTAATCTTGAACTGTTTCCAGAAGACTTTCATGCAATTTTGCATGCACTGAAATGTTTAATTTGATCTGCTGCTGCATGTATAGTCTGCAAGCCACTGTTCATTGCATACCAAGGAATACTTCAAACCAGTATTAGATATTCCTTGTCCTGTTCTTTTCATATATGGTGTGATGGAGAAACAAAAGTGTGCTTTTATTTTACATTCATGTTTGCTGAGTAAGGTATATGAAGGAGGTAGCAGAAATTTTGCACAGTTCTCTAGCATTATCCGGCAGCATTTTAGGAGAACATTGTCCCCTTTCTTCCACAGATTCCCTTTAAAGTGACCTGAACATGTCTTCTGCATACACTGTGTGATCTAAAGTATCCAGACACCTGGCTGAAAATGACTTAAAAGTTTGTGGCACCCTCCATCGGTAATGCTGAAATTCAATATGGTGTTGGACCACTTGTAGCCTTGATGACAGCTTCCATTCCCACAGGCATATGTTCAGCCAAGTGCTGGAAGGTTTGTTGGGGAATGGCAGCCCATTCTTCATGGAATGCTGCATTGAGGAGAGGTACTGACGTTGGTCAGTGAGGCTTGGCATGAAGTCAGTGTTCCAAAACATCCTAAAGGTGTTCTGTAGGATTCAGGTCAGGACTCTGTGCAAGCCAGTCCATTACAGGGATGTTACTGTCATGTAACCACTCCGTCACAGGCCGTGCGTGCCTTTTGAACATGTGCTCGATCGTGCTGAAAGATGCAATCGCCATCTCCAAATTTCTCCTTAACAGTGGGAAGCAAGGAGTTGCTTAAAACACCAATGTACACCAATGCTGTGATAGTGCCAAGGAAAACAACAAGGAGTGCAAAACATGGCAACACCATACACGACCACCTCTGAATTTTACTGTTGGCATACACACACTGGAAGATGGCGTTCACCAGGTATTTGCCATACCTACACCCTGCCATCCGATTGCCACATTGTGTGCCATGATTTGTCACTCCACACAGTGTTTCTCCACTGTTCAATCATCCAATGTTTAAGCTCCTTACACCAAGCAAGGCATCATTTGGCATTTACCGGAGTGATGTGTGGCTTATGAGCAGCCGCTCGGCCATGAACTCCAAGTTCACTCATCTCCCACCTAACTGTCATAGTACTTGCAGTGGATCCTGATGCAATTTGGAATTCCTGTGTGATGGTCTGGATAGACGCCTGCCTATTACACATTACAACTCTCTTCAACTGTTGGTGATCTATGTCAGTCAACAGACAAGGTCAGCCTGTATGCTTTTGTGCTGTATCTATCCCTTCACATTTCCACTTCACTATCACATCAGAAACAGAGTACCTAGGGATGTTTAGGAGTGTGGAAATCTCCTGTACAGATGTATGACACACGTGACACCCAAATACCTGACCACATTAGAAGTCCATGATTTCTGCAGAGCACCCCATTCTGCTCTCACGATGTCTAATGACTACTGAGGTAGCTGATATGGAGTACTTGGCAGTAAGTGAGAGCACAATGCAGCTAATAGGAAAAAAGTATGTTTTTGGGGGTGTCTGGATACTTTTGATCACATAGTGTATAAGCTATACAAACTTGTTATGATCCTATAAGTTTGTCTCAAATTTCTTCAAAATATTGTCACATTTCGACCATATATGGGTATATTAGTGTGAGCCTGAGCAGTATATAGCAACAACATTGACAGCAGGCGAGTGTGGGATGATGTCATCTAATAATTCAACAAGATGAATACAATTTTGCAAGGCACATTAGCTTGCTGAAACAGCAAACTCAGAGGTACTGCACAGACTAGCATAGCAAGCAGTGAGACACATTTCCACTCTGACAGTAGCAGTCATGTTTTAGGATATGCGAGTGGTAGTGACAGATATGCACATGTGTGCTGCTGCAAACTGTAAGTTTTTGTAATAAAATGATTCTTAGTCTCTCAGCCCTAACCAGACATTGGGGCTATGCCAGACAAGGACGCCACATGGACCTGCCAGCAGAGGCCAAGGAAGGGCAACAGCTCTACTCACTAAGACCCCCCCCCCCTTTAGTGCTATGATGCAGCTTTCTATTCTAGGTCAGCTCCAGTGGCACGACCAGTTCCTGTCCAGGTGGCAGCTGGTCGCATATCATGCACTCCACTCATTGTTTCTCATGGTACATTTTGTTAACCAGTTGTCAGCTCATGGAATAATAGAAGAGAGTAGCAGTCCATGGGGTGCAGGAATCATGGTTATACCAAAACAGTCTATGGATATTCTGCCAGTGCAAGTTCTGCTGTGATTATTGTCACCTGAACAGTGAGATCATAACCATTACTGAGACCATTGATTACTTGGGACAGTGTCGATACTTTCTGACAGTGAATTTGAATTCTGAAGACCAACAGAAGACAGCATTTTCAGTACTGTTGAGGCACTTTCAGTTCAAGTTAATGTCATTTGGATTGAAAAAATGTGCCTGTGGCATTTCAGAGGTTACAGACAGAGTGTTTAGAGGTTTGAAACTGTGCCAATATCTAGTTTACTTAGATGATATCACTGTATTCTCAACAGACATCAAGCAGCATGTATGAAGGAAATGTCTAAGAAGTTGAGTACCGTCTGTCTGACACTGAGTGCAGAGAAGTGTCATTTTGCATTGGAAGAGGTATGGTTTTTAAACCACATAATTAGTAAAGAAAGAGTGAGGACAGACCCAAGACTAGTGCAATCTGTATGAGAGTTCACAGTCCCTAAATCAACTGAGGAACTGCAATCTTTTTTGGGATTCTCAAGTTATTACAGAAAACTGTTGAAAGATTTTGCTGACATACCACAACCACATAGACAGTGGCTAAGGAAAGGTGTGGCATTCATATGTACAGATGTATGTCAGTGTACATTTGAGGAATTAAAAAGAGTTTTGACATCCAGGCTTGTTGAGTTTTGACATCCATGCTTGTTGTAGTATTTCCAGACTTTGTAAAGGAGTTTATCTTCTCATGTGACACATCTTCTCATGCTCTGGGGTATGTTTTAGACCAAGAGATTAATAGTAAAGAGCATTGTGTAGTCTATACAACAAGACAGCTGAATGCAGTGGAGAAGAACTATTCAGTGATGGAGGAGATGTTGAACCTCATGTATAATGCCACATATTTTAGATGTTATCTTCATGGAAAAAATTCAGGTAGTCACTGACCACATTGCTCTGAAGTGATATTGAGACTGAAGGACAAACCTATCAGGCTGACAAGATGGGACCTAACACTTACTAAGTTTGACTAAGAAGTAGTACATCATCTGGGGAAGAAGCACTTGATTAAGCAAGGAAGTAGCAGTGTTGAAAGTTCCGGGACATAGCCTTGTGGATTGGTAGGCAGCAAAGAGCACTGACAGTGACTGTAAACGAGGACACAATTGCAGTTTAGCAGATGTAATGGACTGTTCTGCCAGGGCTATGGATAGTGGCACCGGTGAAGTTTAATGAAGGGACTCCAAAGGAAGCATATGATCACAAGTTATCTGGTCATGGAGGGTGCAGAGCAACAAACCTGGGAGTGGCTGAGAGATACTGATGGAGTGGAAAGAAAGCAGATGCAGATCAATATGTGAGAAATTCTGTAACATGTGCCCACCGAGCTGAGTTGAATCGTAAACAAGTACCACTGCAGACAATGCCAAAAGCATCAAAACCATTTGAAACATATGGGACTGATGTATTAGGACCATTCAGCAGGAAACTAATCCCTATTAACATTAATAGGTCTTTTTTTATAAGTATGTGGAGATGGCTACTACACTGAACCAGCAGGTAGTGACATTCACACAAACAATGGTTAACAACTGGATATTGACATTTGGAGTACCAGACATGATAATGGACTGGCCTGCAAACTTCATGTCTGACATATTGAAGAAGCTGTGTTGGTTATTGTACATGAAGAAGATAAGAAGAAGTCCTCTTCATCCACAGGCCATTAATAGAACTGAATAGGTACATAGAATAACAAGAAAAATGTTAAATTACTATGTGAATGCACACCATATTGACTGGAATATACAAGGGTTGACTGAAAAGTAATACCTCCACCTTCATAACTCTTCAACAGTTGGCAGCATTGGTATGTGGCAGGTACTGGCTTGTTCTGTAGCCTCTTCTCTATAGCTCCAGTTGGCGCGAAGCCTTAGCATTGAACGGTTGTGTAGTTACAGTGTAAAGTATGGAAACCTGCGCAGACAGTCTGTCAATGCGATTTAAGCAATGCGCAGTCATTGAATTCTTGACAGCAGGAGGTGTCACCCCAAAGGAGATTCATCAGAGAATGAAAGTAGTTTATGGTGATTATGTTGATGTGAGTACTGTGTGTTGTTGGGCAAGTAAGTTTAAAGATGTTGAGATGGGAACATCTGACCTGCATGACAAACAAAGAGTTGGATGTCCTGTGACAGCATCCACCAAGTTTCACAAGCAAAATTTTGACAGATCGATTCAGGATGATTGTCATATCACTCAGAGAGAGACTGCAAGCACAATTGGCATTTCACAAGAAGGTGTGGGTTGCATGATTGCTTTGCTTGGCTATCGGAAGATCTGTGCATGATGGGTATCCCGGATACTGACTCCTGAAATGAAATCACACAGGCTTATCCTGATTTCTGTCACTGTGTGCAACATATATTGGCTTGTAACAGAGAGCCCTATCCTTATTTTCAATAAAGTTAAGAAGTTCTTCCTTAGAATCAATCGTGACTAGATATTAGTTCTTGCTCCAAAGAACAACACAGCCCTCTCTTCAAAGTTGAAACCTTAGTCAACAAATATAGTAGACAATCCAAATGAACCAGTTTGTTTAGCTTCTTTACACAAAATTCCCTCATACTTTCCATCCCACCTTTGTATTCTGGCCTACTTAAAAAATGATTTTGTAGCCTCAGCTGCTTACCTTATCCCCAGTGCTTTAGGAATATTCTCTCAAATGTTTTGAAACTTACAAATTGCTCAGTATGTTGATTATCCCAGATCTGGGCTGCTCTTTCTAACTATCTTTTCATAAATTTTACTTTAGCTTTCTTAGCCATACCAGCTATGGAACTGTCTTTGCAAGGAACTAGGAAATGCACTTCATGATATTTGTCCTCTCCACTAAAAGGTTTAGTACGGAACCCCCGGCCCATAGGTAACTCCAACAGTACATTTCCTTGTCCAGCAGCTACACTACATATGGTTTCCTTTAAATTGTTGACTTACTCTTCTAATGTCTTACTATTATTTATAATCCCTTTGTTGCACTCATATAGCTCTGTTTTAACTGACTTGCACGCTACATCTGTTTGTCTTTCATATGACTTAGACCTTCATTCTTTTGCATTAACCTGCCCCATAAGATCATCTTTCACAACTTAAATTTTGCAAATTAATCCTTCCTCCACTTCTTTAACCTTCCAACTAATTCCCTCTTCCAACTTATCATTACTATCAAAACCTGTTCTTATTATATGTAAATCTATCTTCTAACTGAACACCTTTGTCAGCTGCTTTTTTTAATTTTATTCCAAAGCATTGTTTTTAATTCCTCAAATTTTGTATCCATACTATTTTCAAATTTATTACAAAGTTTTGATTCCAACTCTTCAGCTAACTCAAATTTCATAGTCTCTATTTTGGACTCCATCTCTCCAACTTACACTCACAATTTTTGAATCTATGTTCCCTATCGTGGAATCCATCTTTCTAATTTCTTATTGAAATTACCAAAAAAATATTAAGGTATCTTGCTGTTACCCAGCCTATTTCTTGTTGTATTCTCAGATTACTTATATCACTCCTTAATTCTGAACCACCTTCACTTTGTGACTTGACAGTTTCATCTCCCATGACTGATAATACAAACCACTAATAAGAACTAGGCAGTTGCTGCTGTCATTTACCTTAAGCATCTCACTAGATGCTACAGTGCAATGTACTACAAAAAGTGACATAAGGAATTATTGTTGTTGGTGAGAAGATGCCACAGTCAGTGTGGCAATGATGTGATGGTAGTGATGGGATGTAGGTGCTCTTGAATGGTGCAGCATGGATGGAACACAGCAAGATGGAGATGGCTGGCAAGCATGGCTTGGCCACAACACATGAAAGCAGCAGCACAGTGAAGAAACAGTGACACTTGGACAACAGTGTGGCAAGTGAATGTTCTGGCACAGTAAAGAAACAGCAACAATGGCAGGCAGTGGTGTGGTCAGGAGTTGCCTGTTACAACTACCTCATGGACTGGCAATGGCATGAAATACAACACAGCATTCTGAGAACTCGCACAAACATGTGGTAGCCCAATCTTGAAGTAAAAACTGCACCACAAGAAGTAGTGACATAAAAGCTATGTTCACAGTGGGGTATCAATCTATACTATAGCCTTTATCAAAGTCCACTTATGCACAATGATAATGATTAAACTGCAGTTACTGCTAGTATTGCACTGAAATGAAATGATCGTATGGCATTGTTGGCTGGGAGACCCCATGCGGGGTGTTTGGCCACCGAAATTGCAAGTCCTTTATGCCACGTCGGTGGCTTGCGAGTCAATGATGATGAAATTATGATGAAAGACACACAACACCCAGTCATTACTTGTTCATCTGGAACAGAAATATATCTCGGAATAGAATGACAGTCAAATCTTCGACAATAAGCCCCCAAATGTAAAGTTACCTTAGGGCAAGTGCGCTCTGTTAGATGGCTCGTCTGCACAGGGTTTGGTTGTACACCATTGTTTTGAGGCCTATTCTAATTCAATAAATAATATGCCAGCTTCTGAATGGGTAATGAATCATTTAGTGTGTATTTGGCTACAAAAACATGAAGTACTCTAGGAATGGTCAATTTGTACAATGATGTATCCTGACACAGGTTCACATTCAAGTTCAGTTTTATTTCAGTCAAATCATGTTCCATCGACTGGTGGCCATACAGAGGCTAATGTTCACAATTAATTTCATTTTTTTTAACAGTCCCAGCAAAAGTGCGCTAATGCTGATTAATTTCCCACATTTATCAGGTTCACATAGTCTAATAGAGGTCAGCAACATTTGCTCAAATTAACTCAATAAATAAATGCATCTTCACAATAATTGTGAAGATGCAGTTATTGCAAACTGTTGCATCTAGACTGAATAAAAAAGTCTATCATGTGAACCACATTATTACACACTAACACCAGTGGCTCATAGGTCCCATAGTTCTTTCCCGCGTGATGACAAAAACCAGCAAACCTGCACTGCTTTGTCCCTCTGCAACTTGGTCACTACTTGAGTCATATTGTTGTTTAACTTCTAGAATACCAACTGAAAATATTTTAATTCTTTATGCTCATAGGTTACTGCTTTAGTCAAATGACTACAGCACAATATTATTTTACTATGATGTCTTACTAACACATGTAAACAATAAATATAATTTAATATTATTCATGTACGGGCCCAATAGTACCACGCAAGGTACAATCAATAAATCTCATTTTTTATGGTGGACCTTCCTTTGTGTCCAAAATCCTTTCAGAATGAAGTCTCTTTCTTTCATCAGACCATGGTCTTCCAGTCCATCTTCTAATTTCATTCTGACCAACTTTCCAATCAGATACTTTTTGTATGAATGTTTTTGTATGTGTAATGTCTGTCTGAGTTATACCAGCTACTCCTGCTTAATTGTAGTGATCCATTTAATTGTCTCAGTTTTGGCCCTTCTTCAGTTTTTGTAGAATTCTACTACTTGTTTAGTCAACCTAGTGGGAGCCATCCATTTAATGTGCCCATAAAATTTAAGTTTTCGGTTTCTCATGTCATGATATATGTCTGTGTATTCTTCTATTTCCTTATTACTTCTCAGCCTATAAGCTTCCTATCAGTAATTTTGGGGCCTAATATTTTATTAATAATCTTTCTTTCTTTTGAATTTCTTTGATATCCCTCTTTCTATTTAAAATTAAAGTTTCTGCTCCATAAAGACATTCAGGTATGACTACAGGGCTGTAATGTCTAAGTTTATTGAATTTAGAAAGTGACTTTTTATTATAAATATTTTGTGTTAATCTGAATGCAGTTGTCATTTTTTGACAGACTTCGTTTGCAGCTTTTTCCAACCTTTTTCTTGTATGATTTCCCCCAAGTATTTAAATTGAGAAACCTTTTTTATTTTTCCATATTTCATGTTCTAAAACTTTAGTGCTCAGTTTGTTTTTGAGCTGTGGTAACATCCATTGTTAAAATTGCCAGATCATCTTCGAAGGCAAGGCAATCTACTCTAATAAGGTTCCTACCTAAATTGATTGATTGATCTATATTTTGACTCAATCTGTAATTACATTTTCCAAAATACAATTAAACAGTAATAGGGAGAGTCCATTTCCCTGTCTAACACCAGTCTTTATATCAAATGGTTCAGAAATTTTCCCCATGCATTTAACTTTAGCGCTAATGTCAGTTAGTTTCCTTAATTAATGTCAGAGTTTTATCATTTTTTATTACTGAGCCATTTTAAGTTTGGATAAGAGATTCATGATCAACTGAGTCTTAGGCCTTTTTAAAATCCACAAATGTACATACAGTATTGTTACTAGAAATCTTTTGGTGCCAAAGGATTAGTTTCAAACTAAGAATTTGTCCTGGACAGAATCTGTTTGGTCTAAAGCCTGCCTGGTATTCACCAACTTTAGGTTCTAACTGTTCTTGGGCTCAATCAAGTAAACATTGCAAGATAATTTTGTATGTGACAGGAGAAAAGAGATTCCTCAGTAGTTATTAACATTGGTTTTATCCCCTTTTTATGCAATGGATGAATTAGGGCAGCTTTCCAGTCCTCAGGGAGCTTCACTGTTGTCAGCCAGGTGGTTAATGGTGCCTTAACCCAGGATCGCTCGCACCTATTGTTGTCATGTAATAACCCCCGTGTTAGATTTTTTCTAACAAAGATATTTCTTTATGTTTTTGGCTGTAGGTTCGATACAGAGATACAATAATAAGTAAATTACTACTTTATTATTATCAAAATATTATAATTGCATACAAATATTAAATGAAACATATATCTTGCTTTAGTTTTTAAAAATTCAATATGCGGTGGCTACACACAGTTTATCGTTACATCACAACACTTCTCCTAATGCCACCTCGAAACAGTGAACATACAAGGTTATCATCACACCTGTTTTACTAATCTGAGTCAATTCCAGCTTCTTGTGATGAACTCACATGGCAAGTAAGAACTCTCGTTGCTGTATGTTCTTTACAACTGGAACTGGAACAGATATGGCAGCAATGCTGTGTATATCTGTTTTTTTCTTTTAGGGCAGTAGTGACATCTTGTTTTTTCTCTTGATTCACTTCCTTCTTCTGCTGTAGGCAGGTTGTGGATACCTACAACATTTCTTATTTTCTCCTTCAAGTAGTGTTGTGATATGGTAGGAATTTGCATACATCTGATCATATGTGCTTTGTAAGCACCGTACTCAGTTCTGTCAGAAATCTTCTCCTTGGCATTAAGTCATTTGTATTAATCTTGTATATTATTTGAGCATTTATCACCCTGATATTCAGCAAGGGGGCTAGTAGTTGCTTATTCTTGAAATAGAATATTCCGATTTCAGACAGTCAACAAATTCTACACCACCTTTTGTAAGATTGTAGAATGTAATCACTTCAGGTTTATTTGATTTGCAACTGTCCACATCTATACTACCATCTCTGTGCATGGTAGATATCATTAGTACAATCTTTTCTGTTTCTTGTTCAGGACATATGAGCAAAGGAGACGATTGTTATTTGGCTTCTTTCCAAATGCAAAAATGCTGCTGTTTATTGACCTACACTTTACAGACAGTAGCTCTGGTGGAATTTCTCTCTTATTAGTCCACAGAGTACCTACTAGTGTCAGTCAATGATTAGTGTACAGTTCATTAGCAACTGGTATAGATGTAAAATTCCTGCCTTAGTTTTCAGTGCGTCAGATTAGTTGTAACACCACACTGCTTGCATCATTAGGTACTTGATATGGACCAGCATGCAAAAAGTTCTAGCATCACAGAGTGCATATAATTTTATTCCATATTTTGCTGGATTATTGAGAATATACTGTCTCAATTTGCAACATTCACGGAAAGCTTCCAGCATCTCATACTACTGTTGTCAGTGCTCCTACACTGCAATTCTTCTAGCAGACATTCACAGACACATTGAATCGGTGCCCGATTATCTCCTTCCTTCCAATGTCCCCTTGTAGACTTGTCATGAAATCATAAAGCTTGCAGAAGAGTACGGAATCTTTGTCTGCTCATCGATGCAATAAAGAAATCTGAGGTAGTTCCATGAGTGGTCCATAGTTCACCGGTATTGAGGTGCTGTGCCTTTTTCAGTCCAGCAAGATATAAAACACCAAGGAAAGCAGATAATTCTTCAAAATCTGTCTGTTGGCAGTCTCGAGCACTTCATGAATAACCTGTGGCCATTCTGTCTAGTTTTTGGTTTGTGTGTTTTACAGTGTGGTCAATTACACTGTCTGGAAAAAATATTTTCCAGCAGTCGAGAACAGTTTTCGAATTTTTTGCATCTCCTTTTACACCTGGAAGCTGTTTCACAATATTCTTATGAGCAGTTTTTAATGGAAGGGCTTTGTGTTTGAACCATTTTGTTTTCCCATCCCTACCTTGATACATATCATGATTTACACATTGTAGAGCTACTTTAGAGACAGTTTCAGAATTACTGTCAGACTGTGCATCAGTATCTGAAGACAGGTCTTCTATATGGATATTTTCATCCAGCATTTTCTTTAGCCACATCAATATCTGTTCATCTGACATGACACCTATCCTGAAAAATTTTATATATTTTCAGATCTGACAGAGCATGTCATGTACTCTGTGTACGTGTATACTTCATTCAATATATAAAACCAAATAAGTATACTTACTTTTCTTATAAAATGCATAATATGTACAGAATATGCCCAGGAGAAAAAATTAAGCCAATCTCATGTCACTAGCACAGAGAAACATACTAAAAGAGAACTCCTGTATGAGAAATAATCTAACAATGCACACCACCTCAAACAAAGCCACTAATAGCAGTCTTTATTGTAATTAGACTAGCAAAATCCACATGGACTGAAGGTAGAGATATCAAGGAAAGCATTCCTAAATCAACACTTCAATATCTTTAAAATCTATTGCAATATTTCAGTAAAATCATGATGGTTAAATTTTTTCTCATGTGCAGGCCAACCTGGGTTAATGTGGTGAAAAAGGATTTGAAAATGTTGTAAGAATCAAACATCAATATAGCATATTGCCTTCAAGAAATTGTTTGGTGCTGTCATTGTGGATTACTGTGATATCTGTCTATGACAGGAACATTGGTTAATTAAGTCTGCTATTTGCAAAGGAGTATTATAATGCATACCTTCCATCATAAAGTGATGGAAATTACCATTCCTGCATTAGTGGTCACCTCTCAAGAGTGTGATACACATCAATTTTCTCTATCTTGTTGTTGTTGTTATCGCACTAATCAAAAATGGAAGAACTGATGGGCTGCCACCTTGGTATGGGTTCCAAATTGATGAAACTTGGAGTGTGGAACATCGATGTGTCCGTGTGGTGCGTTATCACATGGCCAGACTGTTCCCAACAGTGCCAGGGCGCTGTGAGATCAGTTGTCTTGTTTGTAATTTGTATTGGTTTTGTTGAATTGATTATAACAGTTTTTATGGAGTTGGATTTTTCTCCTTTTAGCCACTTGTTATTGCTTGTATGAAGTAAGATGCTTGACTTTTGAATAGTGAAGTGGTGCACCACAGTAGTTAGGACACTTGACAGTAAGTACTGATCTGGGTACGGTCACACTGTCTTACTTGACTTGTTCTGCACAGTGACCTGGAGTCAAGTGTGCTAAAGCATGTCTGATGTTTGTCGTCACTTGCACAGCCACGTCTAGTTATGGTTATGTTTATCAGCATCTGTAGCTGTGATTCTGTTGGCTTACTGGGTAGCCATTGTGGCAGTAACTTATTTGTGTTATAGCAGAGTAGTTATGAGCTTGGCCACCCTTAAGCCTATTTGTTACTAAAGCTTTAGTTCTGTTTCTCCTGCCACTTAAGTTGTTTGATTGATAAAATTAAGCCCTGGTTTTAAGTTGCCTACCACACGTGAGGTCTGTGTCACCTAAACATATAGTAGTGTTAAGTTGTTGGGTTCCTGGCATTGGCATTGCACACCAGAGTCCTTAAGGGACATACTCACACTGTTTAAAGGAGGGCAAGTTGAATAATATTTATCTGCATATTAAACTTTAAACCCTTATGTTTATGTTAAAGAAACCTTAACTTTTGTTGTTGTTCTAATCACTGTTGGCACCAGATATTTAGCCCTTGTTAAGTCCCTTGCAGGATGAAAGTAGTAATTAAGGTGGTAGTTTCAGGGGTCCTGCCACAATTTGTTGCAGTTTTGGCCAGGGTCAAGTTTTGCTGTCAGTCCTGTGAGATGCCTTCCTTAGATTGAACTGAGTTTCAGAATTCCACCAGCAGGACCAAGAGGCTGCCTTCCATCTTCCCATCATCCTGCAACTGTTGGGCATTTGCCATCTCTGAAGAAGTAACTCTTCAATTTGGCCTCAACAATTAATTTCAAGTCCTCCACTCCCATAAAAATTGGGTTCACGAGATAGTCCAGAGTCAATTCCAGGAGTTTTGAGAATGGAGCCAGAGAACAACATGAGGAAAAGGAGTCAGAAAACAGAAAGAAGATGTGGTCGAACCTGTGCACAAAGTACTGTATTTTTTAATATCAAGATCTATGTCTACATCTACATCTACAGAAATACTCCACAGGTACACTGTACATTGCATGGCAGAGGGTACCCTGTAATGCTACTAGTTGTTTCCCCTCCTTTTCCACTCACAAACAGAGTGAGGGAAAAATGACTGTCTGTATGTTTCCTTATGAGCCCTAATTTCTTGTATCTTATCTTCATGGTCCTTATGCACAATGTATGTTGGTGGCAGTAGAAACATTCATCAGCCAACTTTGAATGCCAGTTCTCTAAATTTTCCCAAAACTGTTTCTCGCCACCTTCCCTCTAGGGATTCCCATTTGAGTTCCCGAAGCATCTCTATAACACTTACTTTTTGTTAGAACCTACCGGTAACAAATCTAGCAGCCCACCTCTGAATTGGTTTGCTGTCTTCTTCAATCCAACCTGGTATGTGTCTCAAACACTTGGGCAGTACTCAAGAATAGGTTGAATCAGTGTTCTATATGCAATCTCCTTTACAGGTGAACCACTCTTTTCTAAAGTTCTCCCAATAAACCAAAGTCAACCATTAGCCTTTCCTACCACAGCTTTCATATGCTCGTTCTACCTCATATCGCTTTGCAACAACATGCTCACATATTTAAATGACTTGACTGCAGCAAGCAGGACACTAGGGTTTCGTATCTGAACATTATAGCCTTGTTCTTGCTACTCATCCACATTAACTTACATTTTTCTACTTTTAGGGCTAGCTGCCATTCATTGCTCAATGAAAATTTTTTCTAACTTGTCTTGTATCTTCCTTCAGTCACTCAACTTTGACACCTTACTGTACACCATGCCACCATCAGCAAACAACTGCAGACTGCTGGCCACCCTGTCCACCAAATCATTTGTGTATACTGAGAACAACAGCAGTCCTGTCATACTTCCCTCAGGCACTCCTGACAGTATTCTTGTCTCTAATGAACACTCACCCTCAAGGACAACTTAATGGGTTGCATTATTCGAGAAGTCTTCTAGCCATTCACATACCTGTGAACTTATTCTGTATGGTCGTATCTTTGTTAACAGCCTGCTATGGAGCGCCACATCAAATGAGGGAGATTTTTCAAGGATTTCTCTTGTCTGTATGTTTGTGTATGTATAGGACTGCAGTGAATAAGTTATTTTAGTGTAGAGATTTTTTCTTTTATTTTGTTATTTGTGGATGGGCTTGCTAGTGGTAGCAGCCTCCTGAGGAGCACAGAGAGTGATACTTGCCCCTGTCGTCATATTGTGATAAGTCAATGAAAAGAATGGAAATCATAGGAGTATTGCCTTTTATCACCTCAACAGAACTTGTTGGAGTTACAGAAAACATGGAGCAAGTTACCACCTGAGTTAAACTTAATTAGGGAACCCTATGCCCAAAACCGACCATCACAGCGTTGAAGAACTGGAAACTGACTGAGCACAATTGTAAGTTCTAATTCGATTGCCAGTAACAGGAAGACCTGCATGGTTGAAGTGTTACGCCATTTACACATCCCCAGAGAAGTGGGAAGTTCTTGAACAATTTATGCTGATGATGAACCCACAAGGTGTTATTAATTTCAGAATATGATGGCAGGCATGCAGTAATGACAGAGCAGGAGTTACAACATTATCAGAGGGAGAAAGTCACAGTGTGTCTGACCATGGTAATACAAACCTGCCAGAGCACATGCACAGCACAGCTGTTACTAGCTAGACAGAAGGGACTAGATTATCTGAGGGATGTCATGGAACCCAGACTGCATTTGCAACAAGCAAGTTTTCATTGGATTTACTCCACTTATGATGAGATAGTAACAGTGGCAAGTTGTTACAAAAAAGAGAAACTCACAGAGGCCAGAGGGATTGAACTTAAGGAAAGTGGGTTATTAATTAACTTTACTAAATGCAACATAACAGGTCCAAGCTTCCATCTACAAGCCACAGTTATGGGAATCATGCAAATGAATATATCACAAACAATGTTGCATCACCAGATGTGTCTTTGGAAACGTCTCTAGCACTTAATACAACATTTTTGAGTCAAACTCTAAACCTGACCTAATCCATTCCATGGATAGATTTATTGCCACTCAGGAAGAGTACATTTCAACTGAGCAGTTAATGTGGCACATAGAGCAGTTCAGAAAATGACAATTATGTGTAACAGTGATTTTGAGTGTTGTAATACCAATTTACACAATGGCTCTAACTTTGCTGATGTAACTTTATTCTTCCAACCATCAACATAAAGCAGAAATAGTAAAGATTCCAGCAGACTGGATCCCTAGAGCATAAAAGGGATTGAGAGTGCAACCTTGTATTGTGAATGCAGAAAAGATGTAAATTTAGGGTTAAGATGCAAATAAACAATGGAACAAGCCTGAAGAATTGCCACAAAACAAGCATAAATTAGCTTATAAGTAAAGTAGCAGTAAGAAACATAGTAACTAAGATTGGATGCAGTATCTAACCCACGTGAGAAAATAGTCATTTGTTTTGGTTTTAAATTTTCTCTACATTTTTTAAGAACATGCAGTATAATACAAAACAAGTTTAAAGGTCAACCTGAGGGACTAGGCTTGTTCATAGAGGGAGGTAATGCAGTATAGTGGTCTTACATGAGCATTTTAGTATGAGCCTGATTGGTGTATTGTAGCTGTACTGACAGCAGGTGAGTGCAGGATGTGGTCACTGTAATAATTCAACATAGCGAATGCAATGTTGTGAGGCAGGGTAGCCTTCTGAAACAGCACTCAGTGGTACTGCACAGACTAGTGCAGCAAAGGGCAAGGCAGGTTTCCACAATGACAGTAGCAGTGGTGTTTTAGGATATGTGAGTTGTAGTGACACGTATGCACAAATGTGCTGCTGAAAACTATATGTACTGGACATTGTTGTAATGGAATTATTCTTAGTCTCAGCCCTGCCCAGACAATGGGCTGTGCCAGACAAGGATGCCACCTGGACCTGTCAGCAGAAGTTACTGGTTCAGAGCCCAAGCAGGGCAACAGCTCTACACATTAAATCCGCCCCCCCCCCCCCCCAACCCCTGGACATAGTGCCATGGCACAGCTGGCCATCCCAGGTCATCTCCTGCAGCATAGCTCCTGACAGGGGAAAGGGAGTTGCACCCCATACACATCAGCTATCATCCACCATTGCCAGACATATGTCTCAGCGTGGTGGACATCCACTGCCGTGATGCAACCAGGTATCACCTGTGGCCCTAACAGATATGCCATCTTGCTGGCACAGAGATCACACAGCCAGCTTACGCATGGAGACTGCACCA
Organism: Schistocerca cancellata; assembly: GCF_023864275.1. Lineage (NCBI taxonomy): Eukaryota > Metazoa > Arthropoda > Insecta > Orthoptera > Acrididae > Schistocerca > Schistocerca cancellata. The sequence goes on from NC_064634.1 coordinate 188,031,191, forward strand.
GCATTTGGTGGAATAGCCATGTCAGCACTGTGGGGCATACAGGCAGCCAGCTCCGCAGAATTCTGCAGCCAGTCATCCACTGTCCTAGCATATTAAGCACTGAAAATGCATCACTAAAGAACTTATTAATTTGCAGCTGCCTACTGTGGAGCCTCCTGGGCTCCCAACTCACCTACACACCTGCTCACACTATCCTGTCTCATAGGCACCCCACCCTGCATGGAGGATTCTAGAGCCTGTTGTCAGGCCTACTTGGTAAGGACTCACAAAACTTTAGCAGTATTGTAGAATAGGTCACTCTAGTGTGTTGTATGTAGTTTCCTTAATATATTCACTGCACTTTCCCAGAAACTTCATTAAAAATCAGAGAGATTTCCCATTCTTCCTCAATTGTGTCAGACTATGTTAATGAGTGCATATAATATGTAACGTCTAGCATACTGCATGGTGAAATACTTAATTTAAATAAGGAAACAAATGACCAACATTATCACGAGCCTATACTGCTATGCTGTGATAGCCATCAGATTTTATACACTGTGTCAGTTTGAAGTTTTGACATGTTTTTGGTCTATGCAGGGCAAATAAGCATATGAGTAAAGATCATTGTCAGTATTATTGTTATTACTATTATTATTATTATTATTTATCTTTGTATTGACCTATTAGGATCACTTGCCAGGAAATATAGATGTAAAGACATATATGTATGCAGATGACACAACTTTTCTATCTGTAAACCATGTACTTGATAACCTTGTAAGTGATATGAAATTGGCAAAAGAAAATGCAACATCATGGTTTAATGCCAATGGTCTGCTATTAAATGAGGAAAAGACCCAGAATATGTTGTTCAGTCTATCAAAGACTACAAAAATAGAAAAATAGAAGGCAAAGTTTTTAGGTATTGTACTTGACAGCAGTCTAACATGGAACTCTCATGTTGATCACATAGTGGTTAGGTTGTCAAGAGTTATATATTTGTTGAAGAGACTGATGTGATGTGTTGTGTGACATTTGAGTACGTAAGGACAGCATACTTTGCCTTTTTTCAATCTGTTTTAAGGTATGGGTTAATTCTCTGGGGAAACAGCAGAAAAATAAATGAAATTATGGTGATCCAGAAGAAAGCAATCAGATTAATGGCTAAGGTAGATAATAGAACACATTGTAAACCATTGTTCATTAAATATAGAATTTTAACAGTAATTAATTTATATATTCTTGACAGTGTTAACTACATACTTGCTGAACTACCTAATTTAAGTGTAACAAATGAAAGGCATGGCTACTATACAAGAACGTGTAATTCTCTGCTGTTGCCACAAAACAGATTAGCTAAAATTAACAATAGTCATAAGTATATGGCAATTAAAATATATAACAAATTGTCTAAAAATGGGTCAATCAAGCCTGACAAATTATTTAAAGACAATGTTCATAACTTCTTGTTAACTAATCCACTCTATTCATTAGAAGAATTTTTAGAAATGCCCAATATCAACTTAAATATGTAAAAATTTATTTTGTAAAATTAATAGGTTAAGTGAACTGGCGAAGTCTATTGCATGTAATAATGCTGAATGACTAATAAAGAATCTGAATCTGAATCTGACATAACAACCTCAGTTCCTCTTCTTTCTTTGTTATTTCCTATTTTTCCGGTAGTCCTTCATTGTCTCCCCACATTGTCTTTTCCTATCTTCTGTCCATGTTGTTCCCAATTTCTCACTTACTTTTCCTTGAAAACTTTCTAAATTTAGTATTTTATTCATAAAAAGATTTCTTTTTGTTATTTCCAATTCTTTGATCTATTTCCTTTCGTGTTCTTTTCTGTAATCCATGGCATTGTCAATTTCTTTTTCATAACTGTTCTCATCCATTCTATAGGTGTATCCAAAGAAGATTAATCTTTGCTTTGCCACTACCTCTGATATATTTTTCAGTATTTACATAGATCTTTTTACTTCTCATTTTCTAACCATGTGTGCAGTTGATAGTTCATCATTAATCACTCACAGGAATATAAACACTGTGTTATAGTGTTTTAGTTTTATTTTTTTAAACATGCATCTTTTGTAGAAATTTTTTGCCAAGTCATCTTCCCATTTCATTAACTCTGCTATGTTTTGCAGGTTTTTCTAGTCCATTCTGTTGTATGGTTTCCCTAAGAGATTTAAATTTACTAACTTGTTCTGTTTTATCTGTTGTGCTGCTAGTTACTTTGATGCTTTTTCCCCAGTTGAAACTTTAAGACCAGATATATTCATAATTTTTCAGAAATGTTTATTTTAGTAACTACTCCAGTTACATTTTAGGATACTATTGCAAAGTCACCTGCAAAAGCCAGGCAGTTTACCTTCATTCCATTTTATTTCCTTTCTACAATTTTTGGTTCACCATTTTGGGACTTTTTAGCTACAAATTCCAGGTCATTACAACTGTTTCTAAAGACTAGTTCTTATTTCATATGACTGAGATAGTTGTCCCATAAATTTAACTTTAAATATCACATATTTTAGATTTTCATGAATTGTGGTTGCTAATTTTGCTTTAACACCATTTCTAATAATTTTATCTATTGTCTCTCTGTCTATAGCATCGAATTCTTTCTCGAATCAGCTAAAAGTACTACTATATGTTTTCTGATTAACATTTTGTGATGAACTATTAAATGTCTGTCCTGTGCAGGATTTTCCCTTTTGGAAATCAGCTTGTTAGATAAAGCTTCTTTACCTCTGTTTAGGAGAATTTTTAATAATATTTTGTATGTCATTGGCAAAAGTGATACGCCACTGTAGATTTTGACATTCTGTTTATCTCCATTATTATGTAGCAGGTGGAATAATGTTTTTTTTTCCATTCTTCTGGAATCTTTTCTGTTTCTGTTTGTTCTCTAAAACTAGTGTAGAGCAACTGTACACTTTGGTTCTTAACATATCAATAATTCTGCTGCAATGGAATTTTCACCACATTCATTCTTGGTTTTGTGTGTGTGTGTGTTGTGTGTGTGTGTGTGTGTTTGTGTGTGTGTGTGTGTGTGTGTGTGTTTGTTTATTTTTGATGCATTCGTGAATTTAAACTTCTGCTGGTGGGAAACCTTCCTCAAGATTTTCTGGTATTACTGAAAATTCTGATTTAGCTGTTAGAACTGGATTCTTTAAGAGGTTGTCAAAAAAGTTTGCTAATACTTAACAATTTTCCTTATTATTTAATCCCATTTCACTATTTTCACCTTTGAAACAAATACTTGGTACTGAATTCACCTTTAAGGAAGTATTTAAGAGTTTGGAAAAATTTTCTAACATTATTTTGGTGACATTTTCCTTGTTATTTAATCCCATTTCACTATTTTCATCTTTGAAACAAATACTTGGTACTAGATTCACCTTTAAGGAAGTATTTAAGAGTTTGGAAAAATTTTCTAACATTATTTTGGTGAAAGATGAGATCTTTGAAAGTTCCTTTTGATGTTCTGGATTAATAGTGATGTTTATTTCTGCATAGTTCTAGGCATTCTTCTTTCTTTGGACTTCTAAAGTTGTCCCCATGTTTTACTCTTTGTTCTAGTGCCTTTTCACATTCCTGATTCATCCATGTCTTCTTTTTATTCTTGACCAATCCAAAGGTTTTCTTTTACTCCTTAGTAGCTCGTACCTGGAATTCAGGTCAATCAAAGATTCAAGAATTTTGTTTGGTCTGCCACAGCTTGCAGTTGAAAACCAAGAAGATTTTATTCAGACATATCCATCGTGAAAGATTCCGAGGACACTTCCATACATGGCTACACACCATACAAATACTTTCAGAAATGACTTCCAGACACTTAAATCTATACTCGATGTTAACAAATTTCTCTTCTTCAGAAACGCTTTCCTTGCCATTGCCAGTCTACATTTTATATCCTCTCTACTTCGACCATCATCAGTTATTTTTCTCCCCAAATAGCAAAACTCCTTTACTACTTTAAGTGTCCCGTTTCCTAATCTAATTCCCTCAGCATCACCCAACTTAATTCGACTACATTCCATTATCTTCATTTTGCTTTTGTTGATGTTCATCTTATATCCTCCATTCAAGATGCTGTCCATTCCGTTCAACTGCTCTTCCAAGTCATTTGCTGTCTCCGATAGAATTTCAGTGTCATCAGCGAACCTCAAAATTTTTATTTTTTCTCCATGGATTTTAATACCTACTCCAAATTTTTCTTTTGTTACCTTTACTGCTTGCTCAATATACAGATTGAATAACATCGGGGAGAGGCTACAACCCTGTCTCACTCCCTTCCCAACCACTGCTTCCCTTTCATGCCCCTCGACTCTTATAACTGCCATCTGGTTTCTGCACAAATTGTAAATAGCCTTTCGCTCCCTGTATTTTACCACTGCCACCTTTAGAATTTGAAAGAGAGTATTCCAATGAAGATTGTCAAAAGCTTTCTCTAAGTATACAAATGCTAGAAATGTAGGTTTGCCTTTCCTTAATCTTTCTTCTAAGATAAGTCGTAAGGTCAGTATTGCCTCACGTGTTCCAACGTTTCTATGGAATCCAAACTGATCTTCCCCGAGGTCAGCTTCTACCAGTTTTTCCAATCGTCTGTAAAGAATTCGCATTAGTATTTTGCAGCTGCGACTTATTAAACAGATAGTTCGGCAATTTTCACATCTGTCAACACCTGCTTTCTTTGGGATTGGAATTATTATATTCTTCTTGAACTCTGGGGGTATTTTGCCTGTTTCATACATCTTGCTCACCAGATGGTAGAGTTTTGTCAGGACTGGCTCTCCCAAGGCCGTTAGTAGTTCCAATGGAATGTTGTCTACTCCGGGGGCCTTGTTTCGACTCAGGTCTTTCAGTGCTCTGTCAAACTCTTCACGTAGTATCATATCTCCCATTTCATCTTCATCTGCATTCTCTTCCATTTACATAATATTGTCCTCAAGTACATCGTCCTTGTATAGACCCTTTATATACTCCTTCCACCTTTCTGCTTTCCCTTCTTTGCTAAGAACTGGGTTTCCATCTGAGCTCCTGATATTCATACAAGTGGCTCTCTTTTCTCCAAAGGTCTCTTTAATTTTCCTGTAGGCAGTATTTATCTTGCCCCTAGTGAGATAAGCCTCTACATCCTTACATTTGTCCTCAGGCCATCCCTGCTTAGATATTTTGCACTTCCTGTCGATCTCATTTTTGAGACGTTTGTATTCCTTTTTGCCTGCTTCATTTACTGCATTTTTATATTTTCTCCTTTCATCAATTAAATTCAATATTTCTTCTGTTACCCAAGGGTTTCTACTAGCTCTTGTCTTTTTACCTACTTGATCCTCTGCTGCCTTCACTACTTCACCCCTCAGAGCTACCCATTCTCCTTCTACTGTATTTCTTTCCCCCATTCCTGTCAATTGTTCCCTTATTCCCTCCCTGAAACTCTCTACAACCTCTGGTTCTTTCAGTATATCCAGGTCCGATATTCTTAAATTCCCGCCTTTTTGCAGTTTCTTCAGTTTTAATCTGCAGTTCATAACCAATAGAATGTGGTCAGAGTCCACATCTCCCCCTGGAAATGTCTTACAATTTAAAACCTGGTTCCTAAATCTCTCTCTTACCATTATATAATCTACCTGATACCTTTTAGTATCTCCAGGATTCTTCCATGTATACAACCTTCTATCATGATTCTTGAACCAAGTGTTAGCTATGATTAAGTTATGCTCTGTGCAAAACTCTACCAGGCAGCTTCCTCTTTCATTTCTTAGCCCCAATCCATATTCACCTGCCATGTTTCCTTCTCTCCCTTTTCCTACTCTTGAATTCCAGTCACCCATGACTATAAAATTTTCGTCTCCATTCACTATCTGAATAATTTCTTTTATCTCATCATACATTTCATCAATTTCATCATCATCTGCAGAGCTAGTTAGCATGTAAACTTGTACTACTGTAGTAGGCGTGGGCTTCATGTCTATCTTGGCCACAATAATGCGTTCACTATGCTGTTTGTAGTAGCTTACCCGCACTCCTATTTTTTTATTAATTATTAAAGCTACTCCTGCATTACCCCTATTAGATTTTGTATTTATGGATAGCTTCAAGGGATGAAGTAGTGAAGGCATCAGAGGATCAAGTAGGTAAAAAGACGAGGGCTAGCGGAAGTCCTTGGGTAACAGAAGATATATTGAATTTAATTGATCAAAGGAGAAAATATAAAAATGCAGTAAATGAAGCTGGCAAAAAGGAATACAAACATCTCAAAAATGAGATCGACAGGAAATGCAAAATGGCTAAGCAGGGATGGCTAGAGGTCAAATGTAAGGATGTTGAGGCTTATCTCACTAGGGGTAAGATAGATACTGCCTACAGGAAAATTAAAGAGACCTTTGGAGAAAAGAGAACCACTTCCATGAACATAAAGAGCTCAGATGGAAATCCAGTTCTAAGCAAAGAAGGGAAAGCAGAAAGGCGGAAGGAGTATACATATGGTCTATACAAGGGCGATGTACTTGAGGACAATATTATGGAAATGGAAGAGAATGCAGATGAAGATGAAGTGGGAGATATGATACTGCGTGAAAAGTTTGACAGAGCACTGAAAGACCTGAGTCGAAACAAGGCCCCCGGAGTAGACAACATTCCATTGGAACTACTAACGGCCTTGGGAGAGCCAGTCCTGACAAAACTCTACCATCTGGTGAGCAAGATGTATGAAATAGGCAAAATACCCTCAGAGTTCAAGAAGAATATAATAATTCCAATCCCAAAGAATGCAGGTGTTGACAGATGTGAAAATTGCCGAACTATCTGTTTAATAAGTCACAGCTGCAAAATACTAACGCGAATTCATTACAGAAGAATGGAAAAACTAGTGGAAGCTAACCTCGGTGAAGATCAGTTTAGATTCCATAGAAATGTTGGAACACGTGAGGCAATACTGACCCTACGACTCATCTTAGAAGCTAGATTAAAGAAGGGCAAACCTACGTTTCTAGCATTTGTAAACTTAGAGAAAGCTTTTGACAATGTTGACTGGAATACTCTCTTTCAAATTCTGAAGGTGGCAGGGGTAAAATACAGGGAGTGAAAGGCTATTTACAATTTGTACAGAAACCAGATGGCAGTTATTAGAATCGAGGGGCATGAAAGGGAAGCAGTGGTTGGGAAGGGAGTGAGACAGGGCTGTAGCCTATCCTAAATGTTATTCAATCTGTATATTGAGCAAGCAGTGAAGGAAACAAAAGAAAAATTCGGAGTAGGTATTAATATCCATGGAGAAGAAATAAAAACTTTGAGGTTCACCGATGACATTGTAATTCTGTCAGAGACAGCAAAGGACTTGGAAGAGCAATTGAACGGAATGGACAGCATCTTGAATGGAGGATATAAGATGAACATCAACAAAAGCAAAACGAAGATAATGGAATGTAGTCGAATTAAGTCGGGTGATGCTGAGGGAATTAGATTAGGAAATGGGACACTTAAAGTAGTAAAGGAGTTTTGCTATTTGGGGAGCAAAATAACTGATGATGGTCGAAGTAGAGAGGATATAAAATGCAAGGAAAGCGTTTCTGAAGAAGAGAAATTTGTTAACATCAAGTATAGATTTAAGTGTCAGGAAGTCATTTCTGAAAGTATTTGTATGGTGTGTAGCCATGTATGGAAGTGAAACATTGACGATAAATAGTTTAGACAAGAAGAGAATAGAAGCTTTCAAAATGTGGTGCTACAGAAGAATGCTGAAGATTAGATGGGTAGATCACATAACTAATGAGGAAGTATTGGATAGGATTGGGGAGAAGAGAAGTTTGTGGCAGAACTTGAATAGAAGAAGGGATCGATTGGTAGGACATGTTCTGAGGCATCAAGGGATCACCAATTTAGTATCGGAGGGCAGCTTGGAGGGTAAAAATCGTAGAGGGAGACCAAGAGATGAATACACTAAGCAGATTCAGAAGGTTGTAGGTTGCAGTAGGTACTGGGAGATGAGGAGGCTTGTACAGGATAGAGTAGTATGGAGAGCTGCATCAAACCAGTCTCAGGACTGAAGACCACAACAACAACAATAACATTTATAATCTTGTGTTCACCTGACCAAAAGTCTTGTTCCTCCTGCCACCGAACTTCACTAATTCCCACTATTTCTAACGTCTTGTTCCTCCTGCCACCGAACTTCACTAATTCCCACTATATCTAACCTTAACCCATCCATTTCCCTTTTAAATTTTCTAACCTACCTGCACGATTAAGGGATCTGAGATTCCATGCTCCAATCCGTAGAATGCCAGTTTTCTTTTTCCTGATAATGATGTCCTCTTGAGTAGCCCCTGCCCAGAGATCCGAATGGGGGACTATTTTACCCCGGAATATTTTACCCAAGATGACGCCATCATCATTTAACCATACAGTAAAGCTGCATGTCCTCAGGAAAAATTACGGCCATAGTTTCCCCTTGCTTTCAACTGTTCGCAGTACCAGCACAGCAAAGCCGTTTTGGTTAGTGTTACAAGGCCAGGTCAGTCAATCATCCAGACTGTTGCCCCTGCAATTACTGAAAAGGCTGCTGCCCCTCTTCAGGAACCACAAGTTTGTCTGGCCTCTCAATAGATACCCCTCCATTGTGGTTGCACCTACGGTACGGCTGTATCACTGAGACACGCAAGCCTCCCCACCAACGGCAAGGTCCATGGTTCATAGGGGGGGGGGGGGGGGGGGGGATAGCGGTAATAGTAATAATAATCACCTTTTTTACTTGTTCCAGTTTCATCTCTAAGTTCTTCTATAATCCCTTTCGTAATATTCACTCTACTGGTGTTGCATCTGATTACTTTCTGGGTTTTCTTTTTTGTTTTAGATTGGAGAAATTGTATTTTAACATTATAGATAAAATGATCTGAATGAAATACCCCAGATCTCATCAGTTTAACATTCATAATTTCTTTGATACATCTTTTGGATATGGCTGTGTGATCCAAGTGAAATTCTCCTAGATTGGGATTTGGAGGTATCCAATTTTTTACTTTTCTTGGTAGTTTGCAAAAAATGTGTGAACATCTATTTTAACTGGCATATTTTACACTTTTTGACTTTCATCATTTTTGTTCGTTCTAAAGGATGCTGAATACTGATCTATGGTATAATTTAAAATTTCTCTTCCTTCCCAGATAGCACACTGGAGTCACCAAGAAATATTTTAACATTGTTTGTAGATATGTTGGACATTTCAGATCCTAAAAGATCACAAAACTAATTTACTTAATGCAGAGCTGTTTCATTGTTTTCAGCTATGGCAGTTAATAAAGGTATAGCTTTTATTCTTGAAATTTCTTGTTCACATGAACATTATTTCTAATTTTCTCTTAAAATCTGTTATACTATCTACATTTTTTTTAAATGCAAACAATGTTCCAGACATTGGCACCTTTTCCATTATTCTTACTGCTGACTTTCCTTTATAAATTCTGTAATGATATATATCAACGAAATTCTGATCTAAGAATTTCATTACCTGCAGTGCTAAAATCTGTGTGAAGCTCTGTTGTAGAAGTAATTCCAATTCTTTCTGCTTTCCAATTTTCAGAAGAGAATTTACATTTAATATTCCAGAATAGAACTTCTCCTTATTATTATCATTGTTGTGTCACAACATCCCACATACCAAGTTAAAAATGCATAGATTACACTCACAATTTCACTACATCAGCAACACTGTCCACTGCTTGAAAAAGTTTACCTACTGTGCAAGGAGTTGCTCATGATAGAAAGCTACCAACTTGCTTCAGCTACAAGTACATGATCTTGCTGCAATATGAACATATAAAATCGTTTCAAAGTTCAGACTAAATTCATACGACTAAATTTTTGTAAGGTTTAGGCCAAGTACTACTCAGCCTGAGTGCCATGTATTCGGTGATCTTGTACTTATAAAATTGCCTTGTCCATAATTTCTTGATCCATGGGCTGAAGTACAGTTGAATATCATAGGCATGACCTTTGAGGCTTTTTATCATTTTATGCTTAAATACTTCAAGATGCGAGATAAACTGAGTTCCTATTATCCAAATTTGTCTTAGATTCATTTAATTGCACAGCAATTTTGTAAGTGTTTAAAGTAACATGGATTTGTAGCCTCACTGATGGCCAGAAACTTATTTTTCTTTGTCCCACCAGAGTTTGGTGCACATGAGTATTGTATATTGTCTCAGGTTTTGAATATGGGAAGTTTCATTTGATACTGTAAAGGAATTTCCTAACCATGAGTTTGGAAACAAATGTTCATTTTATTGATACCATGCAATCAGAATTGTAAGAACATCATTCTACTGGTTGTTTGTAGATGGAATTAAATTTTTGGATTAACTGAATTCTGTTACTACTGCTTCACAAACTAATAACAAAATGGTTACCTGTCAGCCTAAATTAAGACTCAGTCTGTGCTACCTGCCACCATAGCCTACATTCCACAAAATAATATAGAGTAGAAAAAATGTCTGTGTTCTGTTCTCTTCCTGTAAGTAGGTGAATGATGTCACACACCACAGTATCATTACTTCCCAAGATGAACCCAATGTCCAGTATCAACAGATTAAATGACCCAAATTTTCTTCTTAAGTAGTGTCACTTCTTAAATTATGCATATACTCAAGAAAAGTTAAGTTGTGCAGTTTCAACTGAGATGCAATATCACTAATGTAACATCCTAAATAACATTTAAACTAATGGAACCTACCACCCAGAAATATTTAAACTGGAGAAATGTTGAACGAAGGCTCAGTCTAAGCAAAAATTGGTTCTTTAGAGCAGTATTTATGGATACTGAGAGTGTTTACAAAAATTTTTGCCTGAGTTAATTGAAGTGAAGATTGATTGCTCTGTTTCCAAGGCTATCCTGCAGAAACATACAAAAATGCCAGGAAACTTGGTAAGGAAACAGTCACAGTCATGTACCATTACTTCAGTTATATGCAAGCACATAAAATGAAGTTTTACAATCTGGTACTTACTTTCAGGCAACAGGGCCATTTGCTCATGCTTTGCTCACATTTTGTAGTCCACTGCTACGTTTATGAGTGCAACTTGTAAAACTGTTTAGGTTGTGATAGTGTTATTCATTATATGCTTTCAGTGTTAGTAACAGTTTATGTACAATTTGAAATGAGGCTCTTTTATTGTAGGGTTTACTCCTCTGAAAAAATCTGAGATGATTTCTCTTGTTTTTATTTCAGTTTATTCTCACTCATTTTGTATATTAGCTAGTTCAAAAGTCTTTAGGCTTTAAATAGGCTTTAAAATGACCAACTTATATTCATTTCTTCCCACATTAAGCACTCCTGCAGACGTTACCAGAAACATTTCCCAAATATCTTCATACAGGTAATAATTGTTACTACCTTCAAGAAATATACTATCTGATAACTACTGCTACATGTAGAAACATATAAATAGTTTTCTTTTATAATTTCATATGCAGCTTCAGACATTTTGGAGTGTTATGATTTTATTGCACACTATATTCATTATGTTTATGTAATAGTAAATTAATGAACAGTTAGTTACCTGCACATAGTTTGCATAAACTATCATTTGTGGAGGAACATGTCTCACTCAGGTATTTTACCTCTGGATATCCTTTTGGACATTCATATGGCCATAAATGTGAGCCTGGCTGCAAGGGAACATTTGTAACTGCATCTGTGCTATCTCTTTGGGGCTCTTCAGAATCATCAGCAAAATCATCCTCTTGATCAGCATCTGGAGGATTGTCCATTTGCTCATCCATAGACTCATCTGGCTGGTCAGGAGGAGGCTGAACTGGTTGCCCATCTGGGGGTTGATTTGATTGCTCAGATGAAGGTTTATCTTGATGCTCGTTTTCAGGATGATCTGGTGGCTCAGTTTCGGGTTGATATGGTTGTTCACTTTCAGGGTGATCTGTTTGTTCACTTTGTGGCTGCTGTGACTGCTCAGATTGAAGTGGTTGTTGCGGTTCATTTGGATGCTCGGCATTACCTCCTGTAGTATGACATTTTGTTTTCTTAGAAATCCATACCTTTCCTCTAATGTAACCCCTGAAGTCTATCGCGGAACCTCTGTAATAATGCTGTTGAAATGGTACATCTCCAGCCACTTGTGATGTCAAAACAAGAGCCAAAACTACTCCCAGAATAATGCTGACCCAGGTGTTAATGTTTGGTCTCAAACACATGAGCTGCATTTCAAGTCTTCTCCCTGTGAGGGAAAAAATTAAAACTGATTTGTATATAAGATAAATAACAACATAAATTCAAATTAAAATCATTTTTTGTAGACACTGATAATGAGTGCATTTAACAAATCCCATGAAAATCATTATTAATACAAAATTTTTATTGTATAATACTGAAATACTTTTAAGGATAACATTATTATAGGTTACGTGTAAGTCAAAAATTAACCTGAAATTTTTCAGGAAACTTATACAAAAGGTTTCTAATTACTTGAAATAAAATCTGAGTGAGTCTGAATGAGTTATAAAAATTGTTGGCACTAAATTATGTAAGTAGTTATAAATGTGAAGAAGATGCATATATTTTATAGTATCAAAACAGCACAACAAGCAACTTTATTGTGTGCATTTTAGGTTAGGTACTGTTCTGGTATCATTGTACCCCCTTAATATTTCATTTGCTGTTGCACACCAAAAATGACTGATGTCACACTTTCACGTAAGCCTGAACTATAATGTTATTGTGATGGTCAGTATGTGATATATATGTGGGAGGAAGTAATATATATTTATAGACTTGTCTTGAACCACATATTCTTGGAATTTCAATAGTAACTGTTTCTTTAATGCATAACACACTTTTGTAGCATCTCAGGTGGGAGGTTATTTAGCACTTCTGTGAGGCACATTAATGTATCCACAAAACTATAATAAATTGCACTGCTCCTCTTTGAGACAAATTTAAAATTCAATAGACTAGTGATTCCTGTTCAGGAATCAGCAGCTTGTGCTATGGGTTAATTACACTTCCTTAGGATTCTTCTAATAAATCTCAGTCTTGCATATGCCTTTGTAATCTTTCTATCTTAAATAATTCAGGATGGGTACTGTGGATATTTAAAAAATGATATAGCATAATAATAATGTATTTTTTCATATAAACTGGTGTCCAGAATTGAAGCAACAAACCGCCATTTCCCCATCCTGTGTCTAATTCGTGATATAATTGTACAAACTGTCGAAGATCACTGTACAACCATGTTCTCCATGGAAGATGGCGTTCCAGTCATTGCACAACCACATCATTGATGACATCAGGGGACCTATCAAATGGGATAGTGTTACATCCACAATCACTGTGTACACAGTCACAGATGGTGCAGACTGGCAGAGAGGAGACATCTACCAGACTCTTTGCTTTAGAGGGCCATAGGAAGAATGGAACCAGGACATACGTAAACTGATGTGCCCTGATGGTTTAATGTGAATTGTTCTGTTGTTTCTTGGATGTGGCAGCAGTTTACAGAGAACAAAACTGTATCCAAAAGACCAGGGCAGGTTCAACCATATATGACATCAGAAATAGAGGACTGTTATTTGGCTGTAAGGGCACAACAGTTCAGCCTTAGTGCTGCATGGAAACCAGCATCTGACCTTGAAAAATCTTCTGAATACATCGTAGCAAGGCAAACAGTGCTTAGAAGGCTTCAACAGATTGGCCTTTATAGTCAGAGACCTGCTGTATGCGTACCTCTGACTCATCTTCACAGAAGGGAATGACTAGAGTGAACTTGTTAACATACCACCTGTACGGTCAAACAATGGGCCAATGTTCTTTCCACAGATGAGTCCCAATTTTGTCTGAAGAGCAATTCTCAATGGATTTGCATCTGGAGGAAATCTGGAACACTATTTTGAGACCAAAATATTGTGGAAAAAGCCCAATATTGAGGAGGATCCCTAATGGTGTTGGCAGAGATTGAATTGAGCACTCAGACACCTCTTCATGAAATTCTGTCGGTGAGTCGGCAAACATTAACTGCTGTCAGGTATCATGATGAAATCATGGGACCTTATGTGCAGTTTTTGTGAGGTGCTAAGGGCCCAGACTTTGCATTGATGGATGATAATTCTCGACCTCATAAGAGGCATGTGTCCATGGAGCATGTCTGGGAGCACTATGGAGACAGGTTACATCACGTCAGCATCCACTGACCACTCTCCAAGACTTGTGAGCAGCTCTGCAGGAATAATTGGTGTTGTTGCCTCAAAAAGAGAGTGATGACATCATTCACAACATGCACCATCATTGTCAGGCCTGTATTGCTGCCAGAGGTTGCCACACCCAATATGGAGCACATTAACCAGGTATTGGACTGTTTGTGCAAACCTGTTAAGTTGAAAAAAGTGAAGAACAATTTTGTCTGTCATTACACATGTTGCAGTTGCTTACATCCTGTATTTTTACATTTTTTCTACTTTACTGTCATCTGTTTATACTGCCCTGTGGCAAAAGAAAAGTAATGTTTCGAAATTTCCCTTTGTTGCTTTAATTTTAGACACCAGTGTATTTAGATACATTGTGTTACACTTGGTCATAGTGAATGTCTTCTGACAGTCTTTGTATCAAGAACTGGTCAGCTCCAAATTTTCCTAAATCTTCCAGCAGTTTTATGGGTTTGGAAAGAAATTTTCATGTGATTATTAAAAGTCCTTGTAATGACTTTTCATTAATGCAAGTTACTAGTAAAACCTGAAGTCACTAATCACCACAACATAATTTTCTGCAATTGTAAAACACTCATCTTAGCACAGGACGAGTTTTGTATGCACCTGCCAATTAATTCTTTTACCTTCCATCTTAACCATGATCAGTGAAATCTTGATACTCCACATAACCTGCAAAACACTGTAATGATGACTATTTCTTCATATTAGGTAAAAACTAGTTATTTGTTTATTTGTTGATCTTTTGATCACTGTTTAGAGCAATACTGATTATATCAGCATACATTTACATAACAGCTACGAGGTAAATTACAATCTGAGCACATACATTATTATTTTATGATAGACTTATATGTAAAATAATTAATGAAAACATTGGCAAAACAAACATTTTAATATTAATTTAATTTACTACATATAGGCAACCAATTTTAATTTCTGTTGCAATGGATGAGACATAAGAAGAATTTTAAATTTACTTTTCTTCACTAGGTGTAAATCCAGGACTGTAAAGAGGGTAATGAATCAACTCCTGTTTGATGCTATTAGTGTTCTCAAAATTTTATTGGCTGCATGTAGATGAGTGTTGTCATGCAGTGAAATGATGCAGAGATTGAAACATACCACATCATTTGTTTTCAATTGTTCATTTTTAAAATAAATTATTGCTGTACACTGATGAATTGATTGATGTGTTTCAGAACTAAATTAGCAGTATGCCTTTTCTGTAATGAAATACAGTGACCGTAACCTTTCCCCAGAAAGATGTCTGGCTGCAGTTCAGAGATTTGCATATTAAATAGGTATAAGCCCACTTCATATACAGCAGTTTTGTCTCAAAGTTCACATGCAGAATCCATGTCTGATCACTTGTAACACTGTATCTGAGGAAACATCCACCTTCCCCCATGTACTGTATCAAAAATGTGAAAGGTGAGCTCATTCTGTGGGTTTTATATTCACCATAAAGAGATTTCACCATTCAGCAATTGCAAAGCTCTCTGAAGCCCAATTATATCACAAATCATGAGAAGAATGGTGTTACAATTCCACAGATGTGAATAGACATTTAATCCATGTTCTTCACAAATCCACTGGGCTCCTCTAATGGTCATGCACTTCATGTTTGATTGTTCACATCACTTCATCACTCAGAAACATGTGTCACCATTATCACGTAGCACAATCACACATTTCCTCCATAAACCTCTTTAATACTGCACTGAGAATGTCAAGGGCATCTTTTTTCCCCATAAAATGAGTTATTATGTACACTTAGCAACTGCTGCAATTTGTAGCAGCATTGAGCTTTTCAAACCTTCATCACACAAGGAAAATGTCACAGTAACATTCCCTCTTAGGCTAACATACATTCCAAGAAGTTCTGTGTCCAGTAGTTGGAAGATAGTGCAGGTAACATCCATCTTCAAGAAGGACACCAGAATTGATCCACAAAACTACTGTCCAGTTTTATTAACATTCACCTTCTGTAGAACCCTAGAACATATTCTAAGTTCAGACATAATGAGCTATCTGAAACAGAATGATCTGCTCCATGCCAACCACAATGTGTTCTGAAAACATTAGTCAAGTGACATTCAATTGATGCTTTTCCACGTGACACTAGGAAAGCCATAGATCAAGGAATTCTGGTAGCTACAGTACTTCTTGACTTACAAAACGCATACGACTGAGCACCACACCAAACTTTATTAAGAACAAATTATTATATGGTGTATCAAACAAAATCTGTGATAATACGGGGGATTTCTTGGTAGGGAGGATCTAGCATTGTAGTATCAGATGGAGTGTCATCGACAGAAGTAGCAGTAATTTCACGTGTGTCTCAGAGATGTTTATGTGTCTATCGACCTGCTAGCACTTTCATTTGGTAAGTCACATCATCTTTGTTATAAAAAAACAAAGATGATGAGACTTACCAAAAAAAAGCACTGGCAGGTTGATAGACACACAAACAAACACAAACATGCACACAAAATTCCAGCTTTCGCAACAAATGGTTGCTTCATCAGGAGAGAGGGAAGGAGAGGGAAAGACGAAAGGATGTTGGTTTTAAGGGAGAGGGTAAGGACTCATTTCAGTCCCAGGAGCGGAAAGACTTACCTTAAGGGGAAAAAAGGACAGGTATACACTCGCACACACACACACATATCCATCCGCACATACACAGACACTTGCTGTCTGCTTGTGTCTGTGTATGTGTGGATGGATATGTGTGTGTGCGCGAGTGTATACCTGTCCTTTTTTGTCTGCTTGTGTCTGTTTATGTGCGGATGGATTGTGTGTGTGTGTGCGAGTGTATACCTGACCTTTTTTCCCCCTAAGGTAAGTCTTTCCACTCCCAGGATTGGAATGACTCCTTACCCTCTCCCTCAAAACCCACATCCTTTCATCTTTCCCTCTCCTTCCCTCTTTCCCGATGAAGCAACCGTTTGTTGCGAAAGCTTGAATTTTTTGTGCATGTTTGTGTTCGTTTGTGTGTCTGTCGACCTGCCAGCACTTTTGTTTGGTAAGTCTCATCATCTTTGTTTTTAGATATATTTTTCCCACGTGGAATGTTTCCCTCTAGCTGTACAATTATCCAATCAGTATGGTAAAATTTCAAATTGGTGCAAATATTGGGGACTTGCTTTAAATGCACAGAAATATAAAACTGTGTATTTCAGAACAACACAGAAAAGCAGTATCCTATGGATATTGCATCAGTAAGTCCAACTGGAATCAATCGACTCAGACAAATATGTGGACGTAGCAATTTGTGGGTATATGAAATGTAATGATCACAAAAGCTCAGTTGTAGGTAAAAGTGGTGGCAGACTTCAGTTCATTTGCAGGAAACTGAGTAAATGTAGTCAGTCTACAAAAGTAATGCTCATAAAACACTTGTGCACCCCATCTTAGAATATTGGTACAATGGATGGGACACATACTAGAGACCATTAACAGGGGATATTGAATGTGTACAAAGAAGGCCACACAAATGATCGTAGTTTTATCTGACTCATGTGGGTGCATTACAGAAATAATGAAAAACCTGAATTGGTTGATGATTGAAGATAAAGGCTAACTATCCTGCTAAAGCCTACTTACATAGTTTCAAGAATGATATTAATTGATGAATCTAGAGAAATAGTTCAGACCACCCTGAAGGGACTGCAAGTATGAAGTTAGATAAATTACAGCAAGAACATAGGCATTTAAGCTATCATCCTCCCATACTTCATACACATTTGGAATGGGAAGAAATGCTAACGCACTTTACAATGCTAAGTACCTTCTTCTGTGGACTTCACAGCAGCCTGCAGAATATTGATGTAAATGTAGTTACACATTGGCACAAAGAAGATGTTTTCATGTAACATGAAATTTATATGGCTTGTGTCATGGTGCAGACAATATAGATGTAACTGTTTAATGTAGATCACTGTGAGGAGTCTAGTGGAATTTAATGGCAAGGTTTTGTTGTTGTTGATGACAGTGGTGGTCAAGATGAGAGAGAATGAAATTTTGAGCAAGCATGCCTTGTTTTCCACTTCTCATGAATCAAGGAGGTACAGAACTTAACAGACCCACTCAATGTATTTTCTAATTTTCTTTTCCTTTCTGTATACATCTGTGTTGCCTACATACAACCTGAGAGATCTATGAATGTTATCTGGAAGCCCATACATGCCATGTGTAAAAGAGGCATTCAAATATTTATTTTGCCCGTACCTTACATCACTGTTTCAAGGTGAAGTCTACATCCACAAACTAGGACATAGATTTTACTGCAAGCGGGCAGTAGTATTTATGTTTACTATAAACCCTTAGCTGAAGTGATGGCAGAAACCGTGCTGAGCATGTTAACATGAAAAGTGAGATCACGGGAACATTACTTCAGTAACGTATGCTTATATGGCCACACTCAGTGCTGCCTCTCTGGCAGCAGATAATCTCTTTTCCTACCATTAATATCCTTTACAGAAAGTGCATTTCTACAGAAAAGATTGTTATAACCTTTAATGCACTAATAAACTGCGTGGATACACAAACGGAGAAACAATAGTGGGTTTCGTGCTACCAACTCCGTAGCTGTCACTCAACTGCCATGCCGTGACATGCGGCCGGCGTCGTTCATAGCTAGGTGGTGCTCCTGCGCTCAGCCGAGCTGCGGAGCGCCTCTATCGCCGTGTTTGCGTACTGACGTAGCGGCACTTTTAAATCTCGTGGCACTGTCACAACAAAGATGAAAATTTGTATAAAGTCATCATTAAAGTGCAAGATAAGTCATAAAATGCTATCAGACAATGTATGATAATAATCAGGTTCGTTAGTGAATATGCAGATAAATCTACTTTAGTTGAAATGAACTGATACAGACAAATTTTCATTTTCTGAAAAAATAATTTTTTTTCATAATTTTGTTCAATGCTATTCACAATGGAGTCAAAGGAAATGGCTATTGTTGAAAATTAATTACAAAATGCAGTATACCAAGATGTCAGAAAGCCAAGTTTCACAACGCGCCAGTTCGTGAACTGGCCAATGTCTACCAAATCAATGCGCAAGGAGGTTGGTGTCCGACTGTCAAAAAATGTTGACACTGGTAATATAACTAATCATGATGTCACTTTTATGATGCTCAATGAGACAATTTCTCAGTTCTCACCGGGAAACATTTTTTTTTTTTTTTTTTTTTTTTTTTTTTCAAATAGTGAAACTGAAGCGCGCAACAACGAAACTCCCTTGTTAATTTGCTCATGATGTTGCAAACACAAGAATAGTAAACAGTTCATAAAAGCAATGTAGATACTAGTGAGACAAACAATCAGACACAACTCATGCAACTAATAACACAACAGTTTACAAAACAACAGGAATATCAGGAAAGTGTAACACAGCAACTAAAGGATGTAACACAACAGTTTACAAAACAACAGGAATTTCAGGAAAGTGTAACACACCAACTTAAAGAAAATATAGAACAACAGTGTACAAGGCAAAATCAGGCATTTAATGATTTCAAGAATAGTATTAGTCAACAGTTCCATGATGTGAGAAAACTATACACACTGAATTATCTGACATGAACTATTCGGGAAGTTGACAAAGCTAGGTAAACAACTAAAACAATAAATAATTACTGATATATCCTGCAATATAACTATGTTAATGGAAAGAGTCTCATCCATAGACAATAAATAGGAACAACTTGCAGGTGAGGTACAAAACCATAGTGAAGCATATCCTCAAATTCAGGAGATGCAATCCCAAGCGGATGTGTGGTTAAAAATTGCAACAGATGCAATCAGCAAGCTGCAAGATGTATGCAAAAACTCTAAAAGTCTAAAAGTAGGCCAGTTAAGTTTCGAGTCAAAATTTCCAAAAAACAAAGAGATAAGATATGTGCAGATGTAAAGGAAATAACTGAAAAAGGTGAAGCCTGGATGCTGGGTAAGGGCAGCACCCTTGCTGAAATGATAGTGTCAGAGTGCAAAATTTATGTAGATGCTGTAGAAAAAGCTTTAAAGGAGAAAGAAAGTCAGCTTCTAGCTAAAACAGATTCAGGTTTAAAGGAAGCAGAGGAAAGGTTACGAGGCAGTATTTCTAAAACTAGTGACATTCCAAAACAACATTTGACTGAAAACAAACCCATGCTTTTTGAGAAGTTAGATACTTTCACTGGTTACCCACAACATGGGGCTAGCCCATCACAGGAAAATAGTGATGGTAGCTGAATGCAACAACACTTACAGCTGTAGCTATTGAGCACGCACAATTTCTATGAGCTAAGCCACAAGCGAACACAAAAACACCTGTCACTGACAGTGCGGCGTGTTTGTTAACATTACTTGCAGATGAGGGATTGCTTAGGCATCAACAATTTCCATTGACAATTTCCAATATTTACCTCTGAAGGGAAAAAAACAAACCCCATGGTCTTTATCATAGAATTTTGAAATGTTTTACCTTGTACCTGGACTGAAGCCCAGAAAATTAGATTTGTTGTTCGATACACACAGGGTGATGTTCTGCTGTGGGCTAAGGACATGGCGGAATGTTGCCATTAATATGAACAGTTTGAGAGAGCCTTTCTGGATAAATATTGGTCTGTGGCCATACTAGAGAAGCTCAGACATGAAGTACTCAACCCAGCTCCATCCAATAGCAAACACGGAAGCTTAAGGGGCTGCGTTGAAAAATATTTGAATAAAACCAGATACTGGATGAACCTCTTTCTCAAGTAGATGTGCTGAAAATTTTTAAGAGCCATTTTCCTGCCCACATTAGGGAAAAATATTACCATTCTGGAACATGACACCGAATGCTTTCTATTTGTACTGGACTCAACAGATTTGATATATGAAGAGAGGCCAGTACAACCCAAGCCTGTTTTACACAAGTAGTCCTACAGATATTTACAGACTAACAAGTAAACAACAGATTCATAGTACAACAGGGATGGCAACCTTACCCCACACATACCTATGGTGATGGTAACGGTAATCACAACAACAATGGACAAAGCCATAAATTCAAGGGTGGATATAAAAGAAATGTGCACAAATTTAACAAAAACAACTGCAATGGGCAAGCAGCATTTGACAAGCCTCTACAATATGTACAGGCACAAGCTACCAGCAATAATCAACCAATCACATGGCAAACACAAAACAATACCAGACAGATGAATAATCCACAGACAGTGGAATTTGGCCAGCAAAGTAATGCACATATGCCAAATAATGCATAAAAGCAAAGAGAATTTCAGTCACGAGCCTCATAGGATATTAATTGGCATAATCAAATCACCAACAGTCCATATAGTACAAGTTATGTCTAACCCAGTGACCAGTGATAACGTGATGCTGGAAAAGATGAACTGGTCATAGCAGGCCCTCATTCTGTGACTGAGGAGAGTTGGAGCACGAGCTTGATCGACACCTGCTTTGTCGGATACAATCATGATAGTGATGTGAAACATGATCTGTATCAAAGTAATGAGGATACACAGAAAAACTTGACTGAGAGCACGGTACAATCTACTATTAAAGCCAAAATATTTGACCTTGATGTACCCATTGTGCTCAACACAGGTGCTACAACTAATTTGATGTCACAGGTATTCTTTCAAGAACTGAAGAAATTTGGACATTTACCCACACTGCCAGTGCAAAATTGCAAGGTACAAACTGCCACTGGTCAGAAATTGAAAGGAGTCAAAATACAAACCTTAATTTCCATGCAATTAGGACAGTTTTCTGTACAATGCAATTTTTTGATAGAGAAATTAATAGTTGATTGTTTAATTGATATGGATAAACATAGGACATACCAAGTACAAATTTATACAGGAAATGGCTAATGACATTTCACTGTATAAAAAAAAAAATAAAATAAAAATTTAAAAAAAACAATTATATGTAATAGACCTAATCAACTCACTACTGCAGACAAATGTATTCAAAAAAATGTATATCCAAAAACATTAAACTCAGACACTACCAGACTGTCATTAGACCGCAGATACTATATGCATCAGAAACACTGGCAAATTTTACATATGCAGAACAGATAGAAAATCGTGAAAGAAGAATTGTGAGGTCAATTCTTGGACACAGGAAAATAACAGATGATCAAGGCAAGCCTGTATACAGACTAAAAAGCAACAAAGAAGTGTATACGAAGTGCAGCAAAATTACAGACGAAATTAGAAAAAGAAGATGCTCCTTTTATGCTCACATCATGAGGATGAACCCGAATAGGCTTACAAAACAAATATTTTCGTACATCTCAAATCTAAAAAATGGTTTATCAACACAGAAAGAGATCTAAAAGAAATGGACGTAGATCAGGAAACAATATTTAACAGAAACCTTTTTAGAAAAAAAACTGAATTCATTCACGGGTTTTGGTGTGAAAATTAAGAAGACTTGTGGAACTA
The DNA here is from genome assembly GCF_023864275.1 of Schistocerca cancellata. Classification (NCBI taxonomy): domain Eukaryota; kingdom Metazoa; phylum Arthropoda; class Insecta; order Orthoptera; family Acrididae; genus Schistocerca; species Schistocerca cancellata. The sequence continues at coordinate 188,053,843 of NC_064634.1, forward strand.
AATGGTCTGAAGAGAGAAAAGCCACCTTCAGCGCAAGAATGAAAGAAGTGTGGACTGAGAGAAAGAAGACTTCCCAGAAGCGCAAGAAATAACTGTTTTCACGGTCTTTAACGGCCAAATTTGTATAACAATAATAATAGACCTAATCAGGTAAAGTACTGATAGACGTAAAATAAAACTGAAGTTACTCACAACTTTGAAGTTCAGTTGGTAAATCCCACAGTTATGTTTGTCAACACATACGGTAATGAACAGTTGGCAGCGAAAGAAGTAAATGTTAGCACAATAAGCTCAAAGATAAGTGAATCAAAGCACTTGTCTCAAGAACAGCAAGCAGAACTTAGGGAACTGATACTTGCTTACATATGCGCATTTGAAAAAAGACCAGGTTTCATTAAGGTATTTTGTGTACAAAATGAAAGTATATCCTCATGAAACTTTTTGCTCTACTTCATATGCTATACCATGGACAAAGAGGGAAGCAGTAAGAAAAGAGATTAACAGGATGCTTTAATCGGGCATAATACAACCATCATTTTCCCACTTATTGTAGTTCTATTTTGGCTGTGAGTGAGCCAGATAGCAAGGTGTTCTTGGTCCTCTACACATGTAACATTAATAAGACTATTGTCCCAGTCCAAACACGTCCAGACAATTTAGAGGAACCTTATGAAATTCCATGATACTAAATTTCTTACTATAATCAACCTCCAGTCTTCATATTGGCAATAAAACTACACGAAGAAAGTTGTTGGGAGTATACTGCCTTCATATGTGAGAGGGGGTGGAGGGGGGGGGGGGGGGAACTCTGAAATTCAAGTATTGCCATTTGGATTGAATGTAAGTGCAGGTGTATTATGTCTGCATTGGACAGAGTGCTAGGGCATGAACTTTTGAGTAAGGTAATTGTATACTTGAACAATTGTATACTGAACCCACTTGGGTAGAACATTTAAGATTGACTGAACAAGTATTGAGCCACTTTTCCAAATATGGAGTAACAGAAAATCTCAAGATATCTAATTTTGGACAAGAAAAGGTAAAATTTTTGGGACACTTAATCTCTTCAGAAGGCAGATTGAAAGATCCTAAAAAACTTGATGCCATTAGGAACTGCCCTGTTTCTCAAAACAAGAGACAATTAAAGGAATACTTAGGCCTAACTTCATTTTTCAGAAAATTTGTCCATAACCAACTTATGAACAGTGATGCTTTACTCAATCTTCGCTGGAAAAACAGGCCTTGGTTATGGGACAAGCACTGTCAAAACAATTTTGAGAACATCAAACAAGCATTATTAAATGCTAATATTTTATCTCAGCCACACATGAAGAAGGATTTTTGTTTAAGCACTGAAGCATCTTCTCAAGGTTTGGAGGCATGGCTTTTTCAAATGTTGGAAGAAGAAAGATACCTCATCCCAAAAGTAATTAGCTTTGGCAGCCACACCTTATCTGAAGCTGAACATTCGTCTTCAGTTATGGAGTTGGAGGGTTTGGCTGTAATTTGGTCCTTTAAAAATTTTGAATATATCCTTTGGAGTAAACACATATCAGTCCCTATCAGTTTTGTTAACTTGTAAATTACTACAACAACAGATAGCCATGTGGTGTATGTATCTTCAACAATTTGATTTTAAAACAGTATACATAAAAGAAAACTGAAACATAATAGCTGATGCCCTTTCTCAATTACCACAATGCTTAGAGGAATTCAATGATCTTTAAGAGCAGGAGGTGAAATAAGAGCTATGTTGATGGAAGGCAAAACACTCTGGCCATACTATGTCCATATGTGTAAACAGATGGAGTAATTAGAGCAGGAAGACAAACACTGGAGTAAGGTAAGAGTGAAACTTATGTAAAAAGGTGATGAAAAGTTAAAAAGGTTTTTCACTATTCACAAAGGTGTTCTGTTCCATAGGAATCATTCTGAACAAGAACAGTGGCCCATTTGTTTGCCAGGGGATTTTATCTTATACATCTCTTTACAGTCAGTACAACCATTTGACTGTTGTTTATTTACAGTGTTACATTTACACTTACACAATCATGATTTCGGCTTCAAAGTGCCACTATCGAGTGTTTTAAGTGTTATAAATTGCCTAAGATGGCATACTCTCGTATTTTAATACAACAGTATTTTAATACGACAGTATGCCATCTTAGGCAATTTATAACACTTAAAACCCTTCATAATGGCACTTTGAAGCCGAAATCATGATTTTGTAAGTGTAAATGTAACACTGTAAATAAACAACAGTCTAATGGCAGTACTGACTTTAATGGAATATATTATGACTGTGGCCCCACATTATGAAAAAATTATTATCTTACACACACACACAATACTAGGGGCCATTATGGCACTGAAAAATGCACTGACAAAATAGGTAAATATTGTTATTTCCCCAACCTTAGGTGAAGTGTACTATAGGTGGTAAGGAAGTGTATTGTTTGCCAGAAAGCAAAATTTCTAACATCTCCAAACCTCAAGAAAAGGTACCCTTAAATGTGGCTGGACCCTATTCCATAGGTGAGGGAGGAGTAAAATATATAATAGGTCTGTATGATATTTTCACCAAGTACGTAAAATTGTATGCTGTAAAGAACATTACAGCCTGTTCAATTATAAGATGAATCAAAGAAAATTATTTTGCAAGAGTAGGAAAACCATAAGTTGGATGTAAATGGAAAGAGTTTGTAGAGTCCAATGAAATCAAACACTTTTTAGTATCCAAATTTCATCCCAAAGCATCCTCCATAGAAATGGTGTTTAAGGAATTCAACACATATGTGAGGACCTTTATACCCCCCTCGTAAATATACCAAGTGGGATGAATATGTCACTGACTTCTTACAAGTTGTTAACAACCTTCCCCCTACATCAACTGGGTTTACATCAAATGTTCAATTGCAAACAAGTAGATGAGTGGGAGAAACCTCTGCCCAAGATATCGAAACTGGTATTATCACTGCATGATAAAATATGACAAGCAGTAATCATCCGTGAAACCAGGTCTAAATATAGGAAAGGAATCTATGACAGAAAGCTGTAACATACAACACAATTTTATATAGGATAACAGATGTTACGTAGAACACATCCCAAATCCACAAAAATTGGATAACTGAACTGTAAGTGGCAACTACTACTTTTGTACAAGATTTGGAGGATAATTACGGTCAACGAAGGCTTCAGTGAGACACTCAGTATATTTGGAGAGGGACTGCTCATCACTGCTGATGCAGCAACCACAGGTGGCTAGGCTGTACAGAAGGGACTTCTTGATATGGAACGGGTGGCAGCTGTTGAAGTGGAGGTACTACTAATGGTTAGTAAGTGTGATATGGGCAGAGGTACTGAAGTAGCCATCTTTGAGGTGGAGTTCAACATCTAGGAAGGTGGATTATTGGGTTGAGAAGGACCAGGTGAAGCAGGTGAGGGTGAAGTTGTTGAGGATTTGGAGGAATGTGGATAGGGTGTCATTATCTTCGAGCCAGATAGCAAAGATGTCATCAATGAATCAGATCCAGGTAAGAGGTTTAGGATTCTGGGATTTTATGAAGAATTCCTCTAGACAGCCCTTGAAATAGGTTGGTAGAGGATGGTGCCATGCTGGTGCCCATAGCCGTACCCTAGATTTGTTTATAGGTAATTCCTCCAAAGAAGAAGTAATTGTGGGTGAGAATATAGTTGGTTATGGGCTAGAAAGGAGGTTATTGGTTTGGAATCAATCGGGTGTTGCAAAGGGTAGTGTTCAATAGTGGTAAGGCCATGGGCATTAGGAATGTTATTGTACAGGGAGGTGGCATCAATAGTCACAAGCAGGGCACTGTGTGGTAAAGGGGCAGGAGAGTCGGTGGAGGAAATGGTTGGTATATTTTATATAAGAGGGTAGGTTCCGGGTAATAGGTGTTGGTCTATGAGAGCAGAGAGTCTGTAAGTGGGGGCACAGTAACTGGTTACAATGGGGCGTCCTGCATGGTTAGGTTTATGGATTTCAGGAAGTATATAGAATGTAGGGGTGTAGGGAGTGGATCAGGGATGGACCTAAGAATTTGAGTAGTGACTGGAGATCTTGCTGGATTACTGCAATGGGGTCACTGTGGCAAGGTTTGTAGGTGGAAGTATCTCGCAGCTGGCAGAGTCCTTCCTCCAGGCAAATAAATAAATGTCATATGACTAGGGCCTCCCAGCAGTTAGACCGTTTGCTGGGTGCAAGCCTTTCGATTTGACGCCACTTCGGCGAGTTACACGTTGATGGGGATTAAATGATGATTAGGACAACACAATACCCAGTCCCTGAGCGGATAAAATCTCTGACCCAGCTGGGAATTGAACCCGGGCCCTAAGGATTGATACACTGTCACTCTGACCACTCAGCTACCAGGGGTGGCATTCTCCACCAGGTAATCCTTGTGGTTCAAAACAACAGTGCGGAAGCATTTGTCCATTGGTAGGATTGTAAGGTTGGGTTGAGTTTTAGATGGTGGAATGCAGTTCCTTATGCAGATGAAAGGTTTGTTTGCGTGTTGAGGGATTTGGGGAACAATGGTGGGGCAAGGTTCGAGGTTAAGAAATTCAGGAAAGTTAAGAAGGGGTGGTCTGGGGGCAACAGGGGTGGATCACAGTTGAACAGAAGAGTGAACTGAGTTAGGCAAGATTCTATATTGCTCTTTGATTGAGTCTGATTGGTAGGGTTCATAGCAAAAAGTGTTTCCACTGTAGAGACTGGGAGAAGAAGAGAAGGTCTTTAACAAGTCATGCGTGATTTAATTTGGAAGAGGGGCAAAAGGTGAGGCCTTTGGAAAGCACTGATATTTCTGTGGGGCTAAGTCTTTCGGAGGAGAGGTTCATGAGTGTGTTTCGGGTCTGTTTAGGTTCTGGATTCTGTGTGGTAGTGGGAAGGATTTGTGGAGGGTAATAAGTGTAGTAGCTCTGCGAAACAGACTTTGTCAGCTATGAGGGAACATGGGAAGGTTTGGGGATTGTTGTAGAGGTGGTGGACAGTGGTACTCCTAGGTGGGAGTAGGAAATGAGCAGGATGGAGAGGTTTTTAAGGTGGTGTTGTGCATTTTGCTCAAGTTCCTGTGGCAAGGGCTTCAATATGTGTTATGGGTTCCAGGAATTTGGGACTGCATAGCAGGAGAATTTTGCAGATGGAGTGAAGGTACTGCAAGGAGGTTTGGACTTGGTTGATATGGTTTTGCAGGACTATGTTTGTGAGGGTTAAGGTTCGGTGGAGTCTGAACAGGTGGAGGTCATTGTGGAAGAAGGGGTGGAAGGCTAGAAGGGAGTAATTTGATGGTAAGGCCATTAATGGGGATTCCATGAGCCAAGCAGCAATGCAGGAACAGTATGTGGGACTGGGATCTTTTTGGTATTGACGTAGATGGAAGGACCAAGGATCCATGGTGGTGCAAAAAAAAAAAAAAAAAAAAAAAAAAACTGTATGAAAGATGCTCAAAAACAAAGCTTAATAACAAACAAAACCTGCTGCAAAATGTTAAGTGTGCATGTGATATTTGTGACTGTGGGCGTGATAAACTAAAGATGGAAAACTTTGTGTAACATGAATTTTCTGTGCTCAACAACATAGTAAAAGTAGCAAGAAACTTACCTTGTCAACAGATGTTGGACGTGTGGCTGGTTTCCCCACTGAATAAGTCAGAGCAACGAGATGAAAGTAAATTCCTCAGGATGCTGATATGCAACCCAGTTGTCACTGCATCAAAGATTTCACTAAGGATTGCGCCACCAAATATGAGCTTCACAATTTTGTGCAGTGAAAGCTATTGTAAACGCATAACATGGACACTCTGGCTTTGTACTAAACATGTGAGCATGAGCTGGGATGATAACGGACACATACTCCGCAAGCTAAACACTGTGCAGATGCTGAATGGCAACAATGGGATTATGCAGTTACAGTGAGCACTTTGTTAGGAAAAAAAACTTACCTACATATGTGTTAAAAGAAGCTGACATGACCATATAAACTGATACCCTTATAGGATAACTCCAACAGCTGAAAATAAAGGGCTATGCCCATACTGGCCAGGGTTATCAACCCTCAAAAAGAGAAATAAGCTCAGACGCTGTGCACCTCCATAAGACGTCAGTGCACAGTGGGAGGCAATTATGATGATGCGCAGTGGGAGGCAATTATGATGAATCGTTATTTTTCTTTTTTTCTTTATTTCTTCATTCTTTCTTTTTTGTGCATGTAAGCTATGTATATATAAAATTAAAGTAATGAGTCGTTTTGTGGCAGAGATAATGTTTTGATACAAAAAAAGAGAAGAGATACTCTCTTCAATTGATTAATTTCTGTATCTTCACCTGTTTGTTTCTATAAGTGGTAGGGAGCGGACATATGACTGCCTCCATCATACCAATATTGTTTAAAAATGTGTACTCCAACCATATATTAAGAAGTGTTATAAAAGTTATTAGGAAGGTCAAGTTTATTCATATATTTACATCAATCACACCCGTCTTTTCATCATTTTGCCCACACCGAGAATCCTGCATCAGGAGGCTCGAAGCATACAAGAGGAAGGTGCGATCCTGTATCAGTATTATCATAATCAGTGCTACACACAATGGTACTAATATGAAGCAGTACATAACTCAAAATCTGAATATTGGCATTGAAGGTCTGTTGACATTAGTGCCACTTAAAGTTCACCCAGGATATGGGTACAGATTTATAAATTACCTTCCAATTTCTTTCAGTTATTTCTTCCAATCATTTTTTCAATTATTCAAGCAGAAATAATTAATCAGTTTCCATTATGTGCCTGCCCACCTATATGCCACTCTTCATGGTGCTCACAATCTGCCCTATCATGACTGAGGCAATAGTGAAAACTTTGGAAATCAGTCATGGATCGCTTTTCAACATCTTACATGATGAAACTTTCATTCTGCAGCAGAGTGTGTGCTGCTATGAAACTTCCTGGCAGATTAAAACTGTGCTGGAAATCAGCCATGAATCACTTTTCAACATCTTGCATGATGAAACTTTCACTCTGCAGCAAAGTGTGTGCTGCTATGAAACTTCCTGGCAGATTAAAACTGTGCTGGACTGAGACTCAAACGCAGGACCTTTGCCTTTCATGGGCAAGTGCTCTACTGATTGAGCTACCCAAACATGACCCATGACCCATCCTCACAGCTTTACTTCTCCCAGTCCTCATCTCTTCATCTCTTACCTTCCAAACTTATCAGAAGTTCTCCCATGAAACATGTATAGCCAGCACTCCGCCCCCCCCCCCCCCCCAAAAAAAAAATTGTATTGCAAACATATGACTTAGTTTCATATGGGATGTTTCCAGAACAAAATTTTCATTCTGCAGCAGAGTGTGCACTGGTATGAAACTTCCTGACAGATGAAAACTGTGTGCTGGGCCAGAACTCGAATTCAGTACTTTTGCCTTTCCCACGCAAGTGCTTTACTGTCTGAGCTACCTAAGCATGACTCACGACACATCCTCACACCTTTGCTTCACCAGTACCTCATCTCCCACTTTCTAAACTTCCCAGAAGTTCTAGCACTCCTGCAAGTTTCATGGGAAACCTTCTGGGAAATTTGGGAGGTTGGAGATGAGGTACTGGTGAAAGTAAAGCTGTGAACTCTCTTGGAAGAAAGGAGTGCCAGTCCTGCAAATTTTGTGGAAGAAACTTCTGAGAAGTTTGGAATGTAAGTGATGAGGTACTGGTGGAAGTAATAGTGCTGTAAGGACAAATGTGAGCCTTGCTGGAGTGTTCAGTCAGTAGAGCACTTGCCCATGAAGGCAAAGATCCTGTCTCGGTCCGGCATACAGTTTTAATCTGCCAGGAAGTTTCACCTTGTATGATATTTTGAACATGACAAAGCCTGATGAGATCTGAGACTCTTCACAACCACTCAAAAACCTCAATGAATTAAGACAGCAGCATATTGTAGCTGTGTCAGGCCAATCAATAAGACTCCTTTAGATGTCATGGACAGGTCGTGAGTGTATCACTCTGACCATGGAACAAAAGAGCAAAACAAGCACTAGAAATGTGTGGGTTCACCACCATTAAAAAAGAGAAAGTCTCAGCCCTCAAGGCGTGAGGTAGTGTTGACTGCTTTTTGGCACTATTGTGATGTTAATAGATTATGCATGTAAGGGGCAAACATCATATGAGCATACTGTTGAAATCTGATGGGGTTATGGGAGACTGTGATGAAAAAGCATCACAAAGCTATCCAAGGGCCCTAGTATTATTCAGCAAAAATGTTCTGGGTCTTTCTGCATAGGACATAGTCACACACATTGTTTCTTTATGTTGCCAAATTTTGTCAAACTCCCCCCCCCCCCCCCCTACACCATCTGCGCCCTCCCCCAACAATTTTCCATACATTTCACTCACCTCTATTTTCTCAGATGATGAACCCATTGCATGGTGGTCATTCCCAGTAAAATAACAAGGTTATTTTTGAGGTAGAACATTTCCTGAACATACAAAATGCAGACTTGTACAACCAAGTTTTCTCTGAAGTTACAATCATAGCAAAAAATGAGTCACATTGAAGGGTGAATACACAGAGAACTAACACTATCACAAAAATTTTATGGTTACAGCTTGATTTTTTTTCAAGGTTATGATTATATCTCATAGTTTCTATGTTTAAACAGGCCTCTGTTGATGTAGGTGTAGTTAACTACACTACTGGCCATTGAAATTGCTACACCAAGAAGAAATGCAGATGATAAACGGGTATTCATTGGACAAATATACTAGAACTGACATGTGATTACATTTTTATGCAATGTGGGTGCATAGATCCTGAGGAATCAGTACCCAGAACAACCATCTCTGGCCATAATAATGGCCTTGATATGCCTGGGCATTGAGTCAAACAGAGCTTGGATGGCGTGTACAGGTACAGCTGCCCATGGAGCTTCGACACGCTACCACAGTTCTTCACGAGTAGTGACTGGTGTATTGTGATGAGCCAGTTGCTCGGTCACCATTGACCAGAAGTTTTCAATTGGTGAGAGATCCGGAGAATGTGCTGGCCAGGGCAGCAGTATAATATTTTCTGTATCCAGAAAGGCCTGTACAGGACCTGCAACATACGGTCATGCATTATCCTGGTGAAATGTAGGGTTTCGCAGGGATCGAATGAAGGGTAGAGCCACAGGTCATGACACATCTGAAATGTAACATCCACTGTTCAAAGTGCTGTCAATGCGAACAAGAGGTGACCGAGACATGTAACCAATGGCACCCCATACCATCATGCCGGCTGATATGCCAGTATGGCGATGACGAATACATGCTTCCAATGTGCAATCACTGCAATGTCGCCAAACACGGATGCGACCACCATGATGCTGTAAACAGACCCTGGATTCATCCGAAAAAATGATGTTTTGCCATTCATGCACCTAGCTTCATCGTTGAGTATACCATCACAGGCACTCCTGCCTGTGATGCAGCGTCAAGGGTAACCGCAGCCATGGTCTCCCAGCTGATAGTCCATGCTGGTGCAAACATCATCGAACTGTTCGTGCAGATGGTTGTTGTCTTGCAAACGTCCCCATATACTAACTTAGGAATCGAGATGTCGCTGCACGATCCGTTACAGCCATGTGGATAAGATGCCTGTCATCTCGACTCCTAGTGATACAAGGCCTTTGGGATCCAGCACGGCGTTCCGTTATTACCTCCTGAACCCACCGATTCCATATTCTGCTAACAGTCATTGGATCTCGACCAATGCGAGCAGCAATGTGATAAACCTCAATCACAATAGGCTAGAAACCGACCTTTATCAAAGTTGGAAACGTGATGGTACGCATTTCTCCTCCTTACACGAGGCATCACAACAACGTTTCACCAGGCAACGCCGGTCAACTGCTGCTTGTGTATGAGAAATCAGTTGGAAGCTTTCCTCGTGTCAGCATGTTGTAGGTGTCACCACCGGTGGCAACCTTGTGTGAATGCTGTGAAAAGCTAATCATTTGCATATCACAGCATCTTCTTCCTGTCGGTCAAATTTCGTGTCTGTAGCATGTCATCTTCATGGTGTAGCAATTTTAATGGCCAGTAGTGTATCTTCATTGAAAAATGCTGATGCAACCAAGCAAACATTAACAGCAGCTGTTGAAGAAGCAGCAGTTTTTATTATATTTATTTATCTATTTACTTATTTTTAATAGCAATGCCTGAGATAATTTACAGTATTAAATTTATGTGACCTAATCAATTGCAGCATTAATCAGTGCAGAGGTAATTTATTGTTAATGTTTTGTGCAGAATAAGTTTCTAAGAGGTGCTTCTCATTTGTTAATATATATCACAACACATTTGGCATTCCATATTCCACCTTTTTCCTTTTTGACAGAATGTGGAATAAAAGTATGGTTTAACAGCCAGATGCAAGTCTTTCAACTGGATGCCACTTTGGCAGCTTCCATGTTGCTAACCTATCCCAGTAGCCCTACCACAGAAAGTAGACCTAGTTTTTAATGTGGAATCTGAACTGTGTGTAATTCCTGCTGAATTTTCATATCATTGAGAGGTGAAGGCTAAGTGAAATGGAGCTGAAATATTTCCATGACTTGACTGTGCTTTAATCCCAGAACCTTTAGATTTCCTGGCACATAGTTTACCACTAAATCACCAGGATCTATGAAAGATAATGAATAAATTAATTAATGAAAACTGATCTAATTCCAGATGGGTGGTGATATCACATGCAGTTTGGTGGAACCGCCTAACGCCTGATAAGATTACTTCAAACAATACCCCCAGCTGCATAAAATAAAAATCGCTCTTGCTTTTTAAAATAATGGTATCAACAATATTATGAAAAGGATAGAGTGCTGCTAAGAGTCAAGACTACAAGTTGAAGACAGATGCAATGGAAAGACAGTTTCATATTGATCTTACCGTGACAACCTTATTCAGAAAAGAAAACACACACACAAGCAAGTGCACCTTAAACCTTAAACCTTATCTATAGCCACTCTGTCCAGAAGGTGTTTTCTTTTCTGAATAAGTCTTCGTGTGAAAGGTCAATCTGTAACAGTCTTTTTGGTGCGCCTGTCTGAAACTCAATTTGCCATCGTTATGGCAAGTAGCAATCTATCCTTTTCATAATATTATTGGTATTTCAGTCAGTATTTTCAATTGCTTAATATAATAGTATTATTTTTGTTGTTTGGTATTCTTTATTGTCAGTGGAAATTTATCTAGAATTCATGAAGATTTATGAGTCTAGTCCTTCATTTGCAGTGGTTAATAAATGAATGATGTAAGGCCAGTATGGTTGTAGTTATTGAATATGATGTACATGAGTGGCACACCAAAAGTGCAACTACACATGAAACAACATGGAAGCGCACACCATGCATGTCAACTACACAGGTGCTATGAGCACAGGTGCTATGAGCTCAAGCAGACACATAAATAATCTTGTGGCTGTGCCACTTCATTTGCCATGATAAAATTATAATGTGCAATTAAAAAATTGAGATGGACTTTAAAATTTCTAACACTGTAAAACATAACAGTTTATTGCAAATGTGTTTATACAAAGGCAACCCACAAAACACTCCCCCCTTTCTTCCCTGTCTCTGGTCGAATCAATGCTGGTCCACAACATGATGTGTGGCCAGTTGGCAAGTCCAGTTGCTTTGCCTGTGGCATGGGTAACAGAATATTTTCAGTAAATATACAAGTAGTATGCTTTGTCTCATACGATATTTCTGATATGCATGACGTTGTTGTTGTTGTTATTGCCTTCAGTCCAGAGACTGCTTTGATAAAGCTCTCCATGCTACTCCATCCTGTGCAAGCTTCTTCATCTCCCTGGGGATGGGCTCTGATTGTGCTCGAGAAATGCACGATGTGAAGGCAATTTCTTGAGACTGTCTCAGGTACGCTTGAGATGTTTACAGTGCTGCGCTCTCTGAGAAATTGCGCAAACCTTCAGTACACGAAGCACTGAGCCGCAGTGGCCATACTCGTCATACGTATGTGCATGGAAAACTTTGAAATTCTATGATTGATATCAACTGTACTACCATTATTAATGTCTACTGAAGTATTAGTATATGTCTCATAAGACAAAAATCATAGAATTGTTGTTTAAAACAAAGCACAGAATTTGCACGAAACAGAAGCTTTATTCTTACAAAATAAATTACCTTGTACATTCTGCATATATGCATCCATGCTTAAATATAAAAGAGAACTGCTATAGCCTTTTATGTACAGAAACTGCGTACATGGGTTTACTTACTGAAGAAAGAAAGGAAACAAAAGTTGTTCAGGAGAAGGCATTTTTACATCCCATTGCTGCACTGCCATCGATTTTTGTTTAGAAATATGATTTTATTAACCAATTGGCCTTTTAGTCTGCTTCTTTGTTTGTTTATAAGTAGTCCTGTTTTCGAAAATATTATTTCACTGGGAACAGAAGTTGCAGGTATTGCAAGATATTTTTTTGCCACGACAGCTAGATCTGGGTAACTGTTTTTTTATTTTTTTCCAGTAGTGTAAATGATTATCCATTGTAGGTACAGTTCTTCCAAATATCATTGTATCTCCAGGTCTGTGCTAGCACAACCGCTTTTCATTAGATTTTTATTGGAAACCTCTTCATCGAAAGAAGCCCATAAGGAACTACTGGCATTTTGTATGAAATGGTACTCGTGGCTAGGGTCGTTAGCAGCTGTATGAGTAGATTGTACGGTCTCTGCCACGTTTGTTCACTCTGCAATTAGGCTTGCATTGGCATGTTTTGAATGAATGGGATTCGTAAATGGTAACATTTTGAATCTTGGGTCGAGAACTGTGCAACGGCATGTACTTTGTTTGTTTCTATTAATCCTAGTCGGGCTATTAGTGAGTTGTGCAGATGTTGCTGTAGCTCTTGCGCTGTTGTGGTAGCCCACTTCCCATTGCATATGGTTAGGATTAGCTGTCTGATTATTGGAATAGCTTTCAAAAGAGAGGTATAATTTTCAGTTGAGATTTCACTTGCTACCACTTCAAATGGCTCCAGTACACATAAACATTCGCTCAAAATTCGCCACTCATCAGCTCTACACCTGAATGCAAAGATGATAAACAGGTTGCAATGCATTCCTTTTGTTCCACTAGACATTGTAGCATATAAAACAAACTGTTCCATCAAGTTTCAGTTTCCTGAATCAGTTTATGAACAGGTTTTTCATTAGATCCTGGATCTATGGAGTTTTTCATTAGCATTGCAACTTGTTTTAAAATAGCTAACAATTTTTCTGGCCTTTTCCCGCATTATGCAGAGCTTACTGTTGCTGTTCAAAGAACTTTCAACTAAATTGATGGTGTGTGCTAAACAAGGCACATGTTGCATATCTATGTTGCCACTATGAATAAGTTGTATGGCTGCCGTCATGTTACTGGCATTGTAAGTTGTGATGCTTACAACTTTGTTTTCAATGTTCCATTTTGAAATCACGTTACCTAACACCTCACTAATATTTAGCACTGTATGCTTTTCTGGGAAACGGAATGTCTTGAGAGCTAAAGCTTTCAGGCATCAACTAGTGTTAATGAAATGACCAGTTAATATATGCCTCACTATTGAGTGAGGTCCAAATATCACTTGTTAAAGAAACACAAGTAGAGTCTTCCACGGCCAAGTTTACAGCCTCTTTCTGTTTACCGTAATCGTCCTCAATCATGAGGTGCAACTTTTTTCAATTTGGTATCGAGTATTGTGGGTCCAACAGTGAAAAAAAATGTCGAAAACCAGTGTCCTCAGCGATTGAAAGCGGTTGAAAATCGTCTGTTATCATGGCCAGTTGAAAATCGTCTGTTATCATGGCCACTAGTGCTTCATCTAGCTGTTGTTGCTGTTTACATCCCTCTATGAAGAGAAACGTAAGATTTAGATCAGTGCTTGTCAAAGGGGATACGTTATGCTTGACAACTAGTACAATAACATTTCGTATCGTATCGTGCAAAAGCTAGGTTTGATTTTGGGGTATGTTGTATGTTATCAGAGTATGATTAAAAAATTAATATTTTTAAGCGTAGTGGACTGCTTCAGACACTATCCAAACTTTTGCACGGAATTCACCTTTTGTACCATACATACCTGGATATTTTGTCTGCCTTGCACTATTGGAAGAATGAGCCTCTGTATCCATGGACATCGCTGTTTTATTGCTCGATAAATTATGCAGTTTAAGATGTCTAATGGAGCCCGTTGTATTTTTTGATACATTATGGAGATTTTTACGACAAATGCTGCAAGTAACGTTATCTCCATCCTCCATAAAATATTGACAGCACCATGATTTCCGTTTTCGAGTGTCCATATTGATTTGAATAACAACTTTACTCGAATGAAACCTAAGACATACTATTTACGAGTGCAGCGAGCAGCGAGCATGTTTGTCTAGCAGCGGCATTCAATTCATAAAACAACAGCAGCGCAGCGTATGTTGTCGCAGCCAACTGGCACGCAGCGGCACACGCCACCGAGCCATTTCTCGTGAGTTTCTCGAGAATTGCTTGAGAACTAGAGGCTCGAGGAATACTGGGTGCGCTCGAGTCGCCACGCCTTACATTCCCTTAACTGCATCTCCCATTTTACTGCAACTTACATCCTTCTGAATCTGCTTAGTGTATAAATTTCTTGGTCACTCTCTATGATTTTTACCCTCCACACTGCCCTCCAACACTTAATTGGTGATCCCTTGATGCCTCAGAATATGTCCTACCAACTGATCCCTTCTTCTGGTCAAGTTGTGCCACAAATTTCTCTTCCCTCCAATTCTATTCAGTACTTCCTCATTAGTTACGTGACCTACCCATATAATATTCAGCATTCTTCTGTAGCACCATATTTTGGAAGCTTCTATTCTCTTCTTTATATATGCTTGACATAAATACTAGAAAAGAGAAGTCAATTTCTCATGTATACTAAGCAAGCAGATGCTGGAACTGCCTCCCTTCATTGTTCAAGTATTTCTGACACCTATTCAGGAAACTGCTCATTACACTCTGCAGTTTCCTCTGAGAAATGGCAGCAATTTCTTGATGAATGTTAGTGGTAAGGTGATATAAGTATGTGAATTTGATCTGTACACTTTCTCTTTTAATGCATTCTGAGATAAAAATTGCAGGGGGTTAAACTGTCAGAATGAGGAGGTTGCATGCTGTCAGTGATAACACTCTCCTGAAACATTTAATGAATTTCTTGTAATGAGAAGTTGGCCATATGTGCTACCACACAGCCCTGCTGAAGGCTCATGAAAGCATGTTCCCTCTCAGTTAATTGGCCGAAAAAGGCTGCAAAATGTTCTCCACATATCTGTTACTGTCTGAAACTGTTGTTTCTTGGAGAAAAAATAAGGCCTACTGTTCACTCACTACTAACAGAGCACCACACTCCTTTTTTTTCTTTTTTTGAACCTGCAGGAGTACTTGTATATTATGTTTGGCGTTTCACAACTTAGGTGGAACCATGATTCATCCAAAAACAAAGTTAGGTGATGGTCAGTTACTCCGACATGCACCCTATTGAAAAACAATTCACAAAACTGCAACCTTTTTGCAGGGTCACCCAGTTTAAGTCTTTGCACTGCAGCTTTTTATATAGCTCTCTAACTTCAGCAACATTTTAACCATCTGAACAGACTCATTGGAAATTCCCATTTTTTGAGAAAGATTTTGAACTGATTTTCTAGATCTTTCCAGAGCATGCCCAGTGTTATCTAGAGTATCTTCTATGAGTATTAAATGTAATTATTTATGTTTCCTATCAAGAACACTTTCCCTTTCATGAAATTTATTTATTGATCAAAGAATCATACTCCAATTTAAAACTTGATCATCAGGAAACTCCTCCAGAAATAATCTCCTTAGTGCATGCGCTGATTCTTTACGCACATATGAATCATACATCAGTACTCTTTGGAGAATAAAATTCTTGTATTTCGCCATTTCATTTGAAACACTTTCACCCCATACACTGTATTGCATCACCTAACAAACACGTGCTAGCTGTGCAAGATTTCTACACAAACAAAAGCCTCACAGAAGAGGGGAAATAAAGTTCCCACCAATGCAGCCACTGGCTGTCTGCTGGCAGGATAACAAAATCCATGCCTGGCACTTGCATAAAGGATTTATCACCTTGCATATTCAGAACAGAATTCAGTCTTTTGGGCTTCCTTTTATGTTTCCTTAGAAGTGATAAATCACAATATACACTCCATTTATCAGCAATCATTTTAAAGTAACTGCTTGCCAATATTGAGCACTAATAAAGAAGAAACTGAAACACAAGGAAGCCAACTGTGAACAACTACCTTGCACACTAGCACTCTGTCTTCAGGCCACAAGTGGCCCATAGGGACCATCCGACTGCCGTGTCATCCTCAGTGGAGGATGCGGATAGGAGGGGTGTGTGGTCAGCACACCGCTCTCCCGGTCGTTATGATGGTTTTCTTTGACCGGAGCCACTACTATTTGGTTGAGTAGCTGCTCAATTGGCATCATGAGGCTGAGTGCACCCCGAAAAATGGTAACAGCGAATGGTGGCCGGATGGTCGCCCATCCAAGCGCCGGCCACACCCGACAGTGCTTAACTTCGGTGATCTCACGGGAACTGGTGTATCCACTGCGGCAAGGCCGTTGCCTGAGCAACTACCTTGATAGTTGATTTTTTTTCTTCTTTTGTTTGTTTCAGTCAGATTAGAGCACTGTGCTGTACAATTTCAGTGAAGCTGATTCCATGTAAACTGAATTGTTATCATTTTGTTTGTTCTCTGAGAGACAGTGGCTTGGAAGGACACTGGATACATACTGGGAAGTTATCATTTTCAGAAAAAAGGAATGTTACAATGTTAACAGTCAATTCTAATAAGAGCATCTACTGACCAGATCCATGAAGTAAAATGTCTTTATTAGCGAAACAATTTCACAATTTTCAAATGTGCCCAGATTACTGAGTGCATGTAGAAAGCTGAAACACAGCATTGAATAGTATTGCTTCTTTATATACTTTGAATTTGAACACTAGGTTTGCTAGTTGTGACACTGAATATAGTGTGAAGGATATTCAGACAAAAATAAGACACCTGAGAATATGTCTTCTGGCAGTCCCTGTTGTACATTAACAACAGGTGTCAAGAAATTAATATTTTTTGAGTTGTGTGATGAAACCATGAGGAAAGCAGAGGAACTGAACATTGCTGTGCCAGTTTTGCATAGAAAAAGAAAGATGCCAAGACACTATGATCAAGGTAGTGACCCTCCTATGTATGAAATGTGGGAGGAACTGGATAGAAAAATATTTTTTTAAATAATTGATGCAGACATGGATTCACTAAATTTTAAATTTCAAACAAATGTTTTTGAACTGTTTCAGAACTTGAAGCCTTTGCATCTGTCAAACTGATGCTGATCAAATTCTGCATTTCTATGTGACAAACTTTGATAAAGAAAATTTAATGCTGCATAGGGACATGTTTCTAGATGTGTGCAGAATGATGAAAGAAGAAGTGGCTAACTTGTCAGACATCACCAATATTTTAAGCACAGAAAACAGTGGTTCCATGTGTGAGTGAAATGCTCACAGAATTTGTGAATTTGTGCAGATGATTTTCACTGAACCTGTTACTTCTTATACCTTTGAGCAGTAATTTTCAACACTTTGATGAATGTAGTCAACAAGTACCCAATAAAGGTTGAGTGATATGACAATTTTGCATGTTCATAAAGAAATGACTAAAAATATTGACATTACCAACACTGCAAACAAACTCACAGTGAAAATGACAAAGAAGGAATGTGTTTTATATGGAAAGTTAACATGTCATTTTTATTATTATTATTATTATTATTATTTGATGCATTAAATTAGTTATTTTGTAGTTTCTGTTGACAACAAAATAATATAACATTGCCTCTTACTTTCATTGTGCATGAAAACTGTTTAAAACATAGAATACTTCATTACAGTTCTAACAGGTATTTTACACTGAAGCACCAAAGAAACTGGTATAGACATAGACATTCAAAAATAGAGATATGTAAACAGACAGAAATACAGCGCTGCAGTTGGCAATGCCTATATAAGACAACAAGCGTCTGGCACAGTTGTCAGATTGGTTACTACTGCTACAATGGCAGGTTATCAAGAGTTAAGTGTTATAGTCAGCGCATGAGTGATGGGACACAGCATCTCTGAGGTTGCAATGAAGTGGGGATTTCTCGTATGACCATTTTATGAGTGTACTTTGAATATCAGGAATCCAGTAAAAGTTCAAATCTCCGACATTACTGTGGCCTGAAAAAGATCCAACAAGAATGGGACCAACAATGACTGAAGAGAATCATTCAAATTACTGCAGATTACAATGCTGGGTCATCAACAAGTATCAGCATGTGAACCATTCAATGAAACATCATCGATATCTGCTTTCGAAGCTGAAGGGCCACTCATATACCTTTGTTGACAGCACGACACAAAGCTTCATACCTTGTGTGGGCCTATTAACACCATCATTGGACTGTTGATGGCTGGAAACATGTTACCTGGTCGTATGAGTCTCATTTCAAATTGTATCGAGCAGATGGACGCCTTGCAACGTGTTGTTCAGAAGAGATCTCCAACCCCTCATACTCTTACGGATTTATGGACAGCTCTGCAGGATTCATGGTGTCAATTCCCTCCAGCACTACTTCAGACATTAGTCAAGACCATGCCACATTGTGTTGCGGCATTTCTGAGTGCTCACTGGGGTCCTACATGATATTAGGCATGTGTACCAGTTTCTTTGGCCCTTCAGTGTATTTGTGAATTAAAAGTAGAAAAGGAGAATAATAATTTATGCAGAAAGAATCAATTAATGTTATGATTACATATTATGAGTACATACATTACATTAACTTATCTTTGTAATCCAAACCCATCCAAAACAGCCCTTCAGGCCAGGACCTGTCACAGAGGCCTTTGTCTGGGTGAACACTTCGTCAGTGTATTGCTTTGGCCCCAGACTTGCTCCCAGTATTCATTTCAGACTGAGTTGCCCACAGAAACATATGGCCTTTGGGGCTATCCAAATACATTTGCATCCAGGTTTGAAACCATTTCTCTTGCATTTAAACAATGTAAAGTCCAGGTGGAATATAAACAATTATGGAAAGGATAGATTGAGACTCAAGCAAGACAGCTATCAAGTGTTCGAGGTGTGCTTGCTTGTGTAAATGCATTAGAGTTTTTTCTTTTTCTGATGAAGGCATTGGCCAAAAGCTTAGTGTGTAATAGTCTTTTTGTTGTGCCTGTCTGCAACTCAATGTGTCATCTTTAGGGTCTCTTGCGGTTAAGTCAGCCAAATTATTGACTGAGCTAGGGCCTCAGCCTTATTATTGTAATGTGGCGAAAACACTGTATTAGAACTACCACCAATCAACTTTTAATTTGCTTGCACATAAATGCAAATACAGACACAATGACGGTCATTATAATAAGAACATGCGCATGAAATTATGAGTTATATAAATGCACAGTTTAACCATGAAGTCCTCCTTAGTCACAAAAACATAGAGTAGCTGAGAGCCCAGCATGCTGGAATATAGTCAGCTATCTGCACACAGTGCAGCAGTTGCTGCTGCCTCTGTACTGAGTGAGGCAGCCTCTTTAGGCCAGCCATGCAGGTGTGCACTGTTTAATTATGCACGATCACTGTATAGGTTTACAAGCCCCACCTTCACACTGGAGATGTTCATGTCTTCATCAGAAGGGAACAATTACTGGAGCAGGTGTCATGCTGTCACAGGAGAACATGGTCTGAAATGGTGCAGGCATGGACAGGCACAGTGGCCACTTCCCTGTGACAGAATGTAAGAGAGCACCAGTGATGGAGGTGCTGCACCCATGTCCACATCTTGCCAGGCATTCATCAGCAGAGGTGGCAGAGAAGACAAAAGCAGCAGCAGAGGCCATGGAGATGGAGGTGGTCCAGTGATAACTACTCTACCCAGCAGTAGTGGCATCGATGGTGAAGACAGTAAAGGAGCCTGAGGGGGTGCTGGAGTCAGTGTGGATGGCGGAGACAGTCACAGGGGTCTGTGGTCAGTCACATGTGGGCAGAGCTGGTCATAGTGTCGAGACACAAAGCCATCAGAGGTCACATGATAGAGAGTTAGTGGCCAGTATCCAATTTGGACACTGTCCAAACTCGTGGACCCAGATGGCGGGGTCCAGACAGAACTGTTGTGAGATGGGTGCCATCAGGTGGCTGCGAATCAGCCAGAGCATATGAAGCAGCATACGGGCTAGCAGCTCTGAAGCAGCTCCACTTGGCTACGGTTGTCAACTGGAGTGAACTGCTGGGAGCTCAAGAATCTATCAAGGGCTGCCTCAGAAGAAGACTGCATGATTTGGAAGTATAGACCACCTGCTCCACCTCACCATATGACCATGGGTGCTTCCCAGTATGGCCTGGGAGTTGTTCTTGCACACAAATGTGAGGATGATTCTGAAAGCCATATTGTGTATGTTTCCAAACCCGTGAATCAGGCATAACAGTGCTACATCCAGATTGAAAAAGAAGCCCTTGCTGTTGGGTGAGGGGCCATAATATGTTGAATGGCACTCTTCACACAAAAATCTCCAAAATCCCAAGGCACAAATTGCGGTCCATTGTCTGTTAAAAGTGTGTATTGTATGTAATTCTTCCCAGGAAAAACCTTTCCGAGGGCTGTGACCATAGTCCCCATGGATGTGGATAGGCAACAAACCACATAAGGATATTGCTAGAAAGCATCAACTACTACAAGCCAAAAGGAGTTAAGAAAGCAACCCGCAAAATCAGCTTGAATACATTACAAGGGGCACTGGAGGGCCGGCTCCATGGAAAGACAGGCGTGTGGTGCTACCTGCTGAGAAGCACACTGCAGGCAGGCTGACACAACTTGTGTGATTTCATTGTCAATGCCTGGCTAAAACATGTGTCAGTGGGCTGGCAATTTTGTATGATAAATACTCCAATGGTCCAGGTGGAGAAGGCACATGGTGTCCGGATGCAACATGGATGGGATCACAATGCTGGGAGATGATGATAGAGAGCATACTAATTGTGCAAAGGATCTAACATCCAGCTTTGTAGTTTAGCTAGCCAGTTGTGATGGATGAAGTGAAAAACCTAACTCAAGACAGGATCAGCCATGACAGCTAGCAAAATTCAAGAACTGGTGATGGAAAAACCATCCACAGTGTTTTGGTCTTTAACGTCAAATAGAAACACAACAATTCATCCTGATTAAATACTGGATCAGGGCTAATCAGCAATTGAGTAAGCTCATCAACATTAGCACCTTATGCTGTGGGGCAGCAGTGAATCTCATAGTTATAGGATGACAAAAACAGAGCCCAACTTTGCAGGTGATGGGCCACTTTGCCAGAAGAGATGTTGTAGGATGGAAAAGAGAAACCAGATACTTATGATCAGTAATCAAATAAAATTTAGAACCACAGAGGAAAACATCAAATTTTTTGAGAGTGTACACAATAGCGAGGACTTCTTGTTCAATGTGTGAGTAGCACAGTTGTGCCTGATTCACGGGTTTGGAAGCACACACAATAGGGCATTTGGAATCATCCTCATATTTGTGTGCAAGAACAGCTCCAAGGCCATACTGGGAAGCACCCATGGTCAAAACAATTGGAAGATAACTAAGTAAGGTGTCAAATGTAATATTGACTTTGACAGAAGAAAAGCACACTTGCTGGTGGGGCGACCAGAGAAAAGTAACAAACACCCTTATAAAAGAGAGCTTAAAGAAGCTGAATCACTGTGGCCACATCAGAAAGAAATTTATGGTAGTACACAATCTTTCTGAAAAAGTCCTGCAACTCTTTGACTTCTGTAAGCAGTGGCAAAGCTACAGTGGTTTTGACATGCTAGTGTAAAGGCTTGAAGCCACCTTGCAAGACTTCAAAAGTGAGACAGATGATAGATGGCTGAAAAAAATTGCAATTTGTCCAAGTTACATTTCAACCTGGCAGCCTAAAGCACCATGAACAAGCCACAAAGGTTCTGAAAGCGCTCATCTGTAGAGGAACTGGAGACCACAATATCATCCAGGTAGTTAATGCACCCCAGCAGGGAGGCCATGAGTTGCTACAAAAATCATTGGAGAATAGCAGAGGCACTAGCTATGCTGAATGGCACATGCTGGTGTTGGCATTACTCAAATAGGATATTAACTATGAGGATATGTTTAGAATCATTATCCAGAGGCAGTTGCAAATAGGCTTTAGACATGTCTATTCTGGAGGAATATTGGCCCCTCCCCTGGAAAGCCAAGCTAAGAGTTCATCCTCCTGGGGTAAGGGCTAGGTATCAATAGTAGCCTGGGAATTTGAAGACTTTTTAAAATCACTACACGTTTTCTGACAATTACCAACTGAGTAGACCTCTCACTTGAGGAAACAGGCATGACAACACCCAAGAATGTAACTCGATCAAGCTCCACTTTGACTTGCTTCTGTAAGGCAATGGGGATGGGGTGGGTTCAAAGAAAATGGGGGCATGCCAAAAGTTTCATTGTGATGTAAGCCTTGAAATTAGTAGCTCAGCCTAAACTGTCCAGACAGTGATGAAAATTCCAAGTGTAGTGTGCCCAGTTGTTGGTACAAAACTACTTCCATTAACAGATGCACTTCGTCAGAAACAGAGAATCAAAAAATTTTGAAGGTGTCTAACCCAAGTTAGTTTTTAGTGTTGGCATATCTACCACTAGAGAGGCCAAAGGTCAAACAATTGTTTTATTCAAAATGGGAGTAGAAAACTTTCCCAACATGGGTATGTGTTGTTTGTTGTAACTCACCAACTAAGAAGAGACAGGGGACAATGCCAATGACCTGAGATCCATAAAAGTTTGAGAATTTAACAAAGTTACTGCCACACTCTTGTCTATTTGCATTTGTAGCATCTTGTCCCTACACATACATCAATATAAAGATTTTTTGGGGCTACCATCATTTGAGAAACACTGTTACATCCATGTTAATGTCTGATGCAAGAGACTGAGAGATGCACACAGATACAATATGAGCCCTTCCCGTTACAATTGCACATTGCCCAACGCTTTGGTCATGCAGCCCACTCATTTGAACATAGCAATGATGGCAAGATGGGAGAGGGGCAGGCTTCTGCTGTTGTGATAGTCATTGCTGCATCTACTTGACACGGCAGTGCCCCATGAAATATGGAGACCACAACTGCACAGCAGCGACATCATCTCCCCACAAGCTAATTGGCAGTGGCTGAGAAGGAGATGTAACAGTCATTACTTTACACCAAGCTTCTATCTGATTTCCTGCTTCCCTAGATACTTAAGAAGAATGGGAAATGTTCAAAACTTCTGTGAGAGAGGGATTTTCACATTGTAAAGCATATTCATGAACTTCGATGTCAGGGGCCAAGCGTATTATAGCACCATGAACCATAAAATCAGCAAGTTCAGTGAGCTTCAGTAACAAACTGTCAATGACAGCTAAGTCCATGAAGTTCCATTGCCCACGTTGTGTATGACTGTTGTGGTAGAACCCCATGCAAGCATCAACAATATGAGTATTTTTAGAATGCTAATTAGAGAGCAACTGCCACATTTCATCAAAAGAGAGACTAACAGGTACCTGCAGTGGAGATAGCTGACACAAAAGTTAATGAACACAAGGACATCATACTGGGGTGAGCAAAAACCAAAAGCTTGGAAATGTTGCCAAAGACGATTTTTCATCATCCCAATCCTCCTCAGTATCATCATGTGATCCCTGGTGCATCAACTAAGCTGCCAAATTGTTTAGTGCCACAGAGAGGGCCTGCTGCTGGCTGATGAAAGCTCACAGCTTTTCAGCGATGAATCAAAGAATTTCTTCCATTGACATGTCAGCCGTAACAAACCAAGAAATGAAACACATGGAGTAGAATACCATACTCATCACCAAAATAATTGTTATGTTGCACGAACACAATATTAGAGTTTCTATCAACCAACTTTCAATTTACTTCCACATAAAGGCAAATACAAAATGGTTCAAATAGCTCTGAGCACTATGTGACTTAATTAGAACAAGCACATGAAATGATGGGTTACATAAATGCACAGTTTAACAGTGAAGAGTTCACAAAAACATTAGAGCAGACAAGGGCCCAGCATGCCACCTTATAAACAGCTGTTTGCACATGGCACAGTACTTAATGTGTCATCTGTGTGGAGTGAGGCAACCTCTTTAGATTGGCTGTGAAGGTGCACACTGTTTAATTATGTGCACTCGCTGTATAGGGTTACAATGCTCATAGTACCAGTATATTTTACTTCTGCACAGCACAGCCCTTTATGGCATAGGCGGTGTTCTTAGAAGATTGTAAATAGAAAATAATCATTTTAACAATATTGAGACTCCCCTGAAAACATACACAACATTCCACCATTGATATGCACTAACAGTTTGTATCCATGGTGTGCAATGTTGTTTTGGATGATTAAGAAATATTTGTACATGATGGGTGCCAAAATTGTTGAATGTTACCTAAAGCAGTCGTAAAAACAAAATTCTCCAGAAAAGAAAAAGAAGTAGAACAGTGTTTCATATGTTATTCATATGTTGTAGATGAACAATTGCTATATCTAGGAATGTATATCCATATTTACTGATGAAAACAGATATCACATGCCCACAAAACACATTGCATGGACTGCATGTGAATGTTACAAATGTGAGGTTATTTCCACATCTAATTTCTAGAAACATTCAATGTAACCAGAGCACTATTTATTCAATCCATATAGTTTTCAGTATTTTCACTAGGCATTTTTTGTTACAATAAATGTTTTCAAAAGACAGATCCATCTCAAAACTACAGACATAGCTGCAACAACCTGTGAAGAAATAAAAAATGGCAGCTTGGACAGCTCATTGAATAATAGTTATAAAACATTCAGACTTTTTGGTGAAAACACAAGAACCTTGTTAAAGAAGAAAAATAAGCTTCTGATATCACTAAAAGAAACTGAAAATCTGAAGGTATTTCCACACATGTGCTTTGCATAACAGAATATCATTTGGAAGCCAAAGTAATTGTATTTATCTGGGTGCATCTACTAAAGTTCGCATCACTTTAGTGTAGACATAATATGAGGAAATTACTAGAATAAAGTCCCAGTCCATAGACATCAATGATTACAGTGTTGAAAAGCTCATTGAGTAATGTACTTCAGCAACAGATTTGGAAATATGCCAGACCACAGTTCTGACAGTCTACTAACTACAACTCAAAATGTTTTAAAATTTTATTAATCAATTGAAAAGGGTAATAGTAAGACCTAATAGAAACAATTTGGAGATGATTATATGTCAAGATTTCACTATTTATATCATCTTGGAGAGCTCTGATCGAGGGCACTTACAGTTACTGATGCCCTGCTTTGGTTTTATCCTTACAGTAACAGTCTCAACAAGAGTAGAAAGACATAGTGCAACAACAGCCGATAATTTGTTTCTAAATCTGTCTTTCATGGAACAGATATGAGTCACATAATAATTGGGTTGTCTGGCCCTGATAGTCAAAAGGCAGCAATAAATTATTCCCATCAATCAGGTTAACCTAAGAAAAGAAAAGTACAGTTTCAAAGAACTGTAAGTGCTGAGTCAATTACACTATTCAGGGAGAATTTATAGGATCAAAAATGGGAAGAAGTCACTTAGGACACATGACATATGAAAAATTTAACTATTCCCTTTACAATGAGTCAGAGACAATTATTGTGAAAGCTGAGTGAAAGAGTTGTTAACATCTAATATCCACATATCTTTCGTTAGGAAGAGAGAGCCTTATTTATTGCAGCAGACTAGCACTAATCAAGACTTGAAGATGCTCTATAAGCTGTATTTAAAATTCTCCACTCTTACATCAAAAAGGCAAGAGCTTTGCACTATGTCCAAACAACTAAACATTCTAAGCAAAAGACAGGGACAACATGGAGAATGAAATAAGTAAACTTGGTTAATACTCAATTCCCTGACAAAATTAGCAGAAAAACAATGATATTAAATTCAAATCATTGACCACTAAATTCAACAAGTTGTTCCTGACAGTTGCTGAAAGCACAGGGACAGGAAATAGTCCATCAAAGGCAGACCCTCTAGATTTACTTAGATAGGTATTGCATAATCCACTATCAGACAGCAGTTTTGCCAGATCAGTAGTTAGAGATCACAAACCTTACTTGGTTACTAAAATCCAGTGACACATCTGGCTACAATGTTGGTATTTTAACCAAAGTACAAAATTTTGCATTGATTTGGCTGCCAATACCTTCAACTTTATCAATCATAAAATTCTAACAGGGAAACTCAAATTTTATGGTGTTAAAGGCAACCCTCCCATGTGGATGGAGCCTTATTTTAGCAACAAAAACAGAGGATCTTATTAGCAAATGAAAAAATAGGAATAAGAGTAATATAAAAATGATGTAACATGAAATATGGTGGCCCACAAGATTTAGTGCTTGCTCCGATCCTGTCCTCGCCATACATAAATGGTTGTGTGAGATGTTTGAGGTTTCTTCAAAACATGTACCTCTTGTTGATGATACAAGAACAGTATTTCAGTGTAGGAACTAAACAGTCCACACTAGGCACAGCCAGGAGAAAAACAGAACAGGCTCACAGCTGGTTCACAATTCATAGTTAATCTTACAAAAAAATGTATTATGCAGTTCCAAACAAATAATCATACTGAATTTTCTCATTATGAGAATATTGAAGGAGTAATCTGTTTTACTCGCTAAAAACATTCAGAAGTCTAGATAACACAAATGTTTATTTAAGACAACCGGTTTCATCAGACTTCATTGTCATCTTCAGGTCTCAAAACTCTTTTTGTTGTGAAACACACCTCCTGCCAAGTGGTCATGTGGATAAAAATCAGCTACATAAATTATCTTGTACGAATGACCATGTGCATATGTATATCACTCAAGATGCTTGTATGACAAAAACACAGTACACAGTAGCACATCTGTTTACATAAATTGGACATCTTGTGCTATTGTGTACTGAGTATTTGTCATGTAACATGTGCTGTATGTTTTTAAATATTTTAGTTATGACAAATATTTTATAATGTGCTGGTTTTTATCCACCTGACAATTTGGCATGGGGTCCAACATAAAATGAAGGTCTTTTGTTTTCAATAAAGAACTACTGATGCATTCTAGGCTGTTGAATTTTTTTAGCAAATAATGATACTTACAGGTACCAGAGGTAGAGATCAATGGGTATACACTTGATGAAGGTCCATGTATGAAGTTCCTAAGTATCCAGATCGATAGTAAACTGGCGCCCATGGATAAGTTAACCAAATACCTCAATTTTCCCTGGTTTTCACTTAGAAATAATCTCTCATTATGTTGACAGACATGATTACTAGCAACACTTTCATTCAAAAGTGTACAATCTAGGACAATGCAGCTAAGATAAAAATGTATTTAACCTTCATATCTGTGCTATAAATATTGTGTAAAGCTGATAACCAAACATATCGCATTTGTGTCTAGGGCTCAGACTGGAGTTTGATACATTGTTACAAAGCTCAGTAACAAGTTCTGGTAGACATCAGGCAGGATTTTGAAAATTCCCAGATATTCAAAAAGAAAGTAAAAGAATACATCATTACCAATTCTACATTTTATCAGAATATTTGGACTCTTGCATGTAAATTCCACATAAATTTAATGGTGGTATTAAATAGATCTAGGAATTTTTCACAGTACAGAAAACTAATAGTAGACTGTGAAAAGTAAATATGTTGTTCAAAATATTAGATAATAGCAGCTCTGACTTTTTTCAGAGCAGCTGTTCTTCTTGTAATATACACATATCAAGTAACCAAGAAGTAATCTTTATAATTGACAGGCCTGGAAGTATAAAAATAGGCCAATAGTTTCCCATGTCTTCCCTCAACCCTTTTTTGAACAGGTGTCTGTCTTCAACATACTTCAAAACATTGGGAAAGCATCCCTGTTCAAAACACTGGTTGAATATTTTATTTAGGGAGGTGCTATTATACCACACGCTGCTTTAATCACGTTAGTGGGTGTCCCATCCCATACAGCAGAGTTTTTTTATTTTTTAATGATAATATAATGTTTTCCACATTCTTTATTGTGACTTTTTTAAAATCCATAATATACTCAGCTTCTTGGTGGATTCCAAAGGGATTTACTTTACTCTGATACTCTGCTGCATCAACGTCTGACTTTGCCACATTTATGAAGAATTCATTTAAACACTCTGATATTTGAGCCTGCTTTACAATAAAGCTATCATCTACTTTAATCCTAGATATTTCATTACTTCTAACTCTAACACATAACTCTGATTTGACAACAGACCACACTGCTTTTGTTTTACTTTTATGTTGTACAATGAACTTCTTGTTTACCATTTGTTTAACTGTCTTCTCGACTTTTAATAGCTTTATAATGATGAACATACACAGTAAAACGTCTGTTTTTATTATATTTCAGTTCATTGTGGAGTTTCCTCTTCCTGGCACTAGAAATTTTTATACCCTGGGTTATCCATTAGTTGTTTTGTTGCATGTCATTCTAAGTGGAAAAGTTTCATTAAATATTACTAGAAGGCTACTTAAAAATTGTTAAAGCTATTATTACTTGAAATAAAGCTGTTGGAAGGCCATTCAACCTCTCTTAACTTTTTCTAAATGTAATTGGATTTTTTCACTGAAGTGCCTTTTCATATGGCTTTTATTACATGAAATTTCTTTCTTAATTTTTGGTGGTCCAATGAATAATGCAGAGTGGTAAGAGATTCCTAAATCCAAGCAAAATTCATAAAATTCTTCAAATACATAATTTCTTAGAATATTATCAATACAGGTAGCTGACCGTGTATTTAGTCTAGTTTGTTGTATGAAGTTTATTTTGAAGCAAAAGTTTTTATTAAGTCAGTGAATTTGGACACATCACTGCTTTCAACTATGATATTCATATTGAAGTCAGCAGCTATTAATATCTTTTTTATTTTTTATTTCCTGATTTTTTGAGCAAGCAATGAAATTTCACCAGAAAAGCTTCAATTGTAGCTTTCTCTTGTACTCTATAAACAGAAACAACTTTGACATTTAGGTCCCTCAACTCGATACAGCAGCTTTTAAATACACACTCTACATTCAAAGGATTAAAATATTTCTTATTTTACATTTTATATCAGAATGAGTACATGTGCAAGAGCCTCCATGTGGTTTCTCTCATCTACAAAAGCTATTGACTAATTCGAAATTTTCAATTTTATTAAGAATTTTAATGTTATCAGATGGAAGCCAATGTTCATTGAGGCAAATATATATTCAGATAGAATAATTTGTAATTCGTCCACTTTATGTCTGTTGTTTGAAAAGTCAGCACTCAGACCGTTTATATTCAAGTGCATTATGTAGGGATCTTTTTTTCTGTTTGTGGTCTTAGGCATACTCTTTCTTGGATACTAATTCAGTATTGCCATTTTCATAACCAAATACCGTTTCTCATCCCCATCATTTTGTATAAGTCTGGTACACAGCTTTTAATCTGCCAGCAACTTGTAATTTGACTTATTCCATACCCATCATGGCTCTAATGTGTGATGGTATTTAGAAACTGCAATGTATGAATAGATGAAAGAAAAGGATGATAATCTTCTTCATTCCATATTTCCTCTCTGGTTTGTGATGAGTAACTTTTCCACTGAAGTGTGGAATTCAACTCTAAAATGAACATGTATGTACTAAGCTTACATAAAAATTAATTTTATATCTTACACTGGCATTTTGTGTACTCATGTTCTTCTTAAATTAATTATAATTATTAGTGAATTTTAATGATTACAACTGATTAATACCAATAAAGAATTAATGTGCTAGAGTTCAACTCTACAGACTGTGTAAGTTCTTTAATCTATTCCTATAAGATATTCAGCTGGAACTGAATAGAAGTCTTGTTTCTCATTTTTGCAAAAGAAATATGTAATTCATTCCCATGGAATATGAATTTTTTCACAGACAAAATGAGTGTAGTCACTAAAAAATACTGACTGCTGATGTTTCATCCAGGACCTTAATAAACATAATCACAAATTCCTACAAACTCCAAACTATGAGGGTTGGAACTTAAATAGTGGCAACTAGCTATTCACAACCAATACAAAATGATATAGTAGAGATGCTGAGTAACGATAGGCAATATAAAAAGATTCACCCAGTCATGGCTTTTGGCCATTAAGGCCTTTGTCAGCAGAAGACACACATACACACACACACTCATGCAAGTGCAAATTGCACACATGTCTGCAGTCTCAGAGAGCTGAAACTACACTCCAAGCAGCATCACCAGTATATGATGGGAGTGGCGACTGGGTGGGGGTAAGGAGGAGGCTGGGGCGGGGAGGAGGAGGGATAGTATGGTGGGAGTGGTGCACAGTGAAGTGTTGCAGTTTGGACAGAGGGTAGGAGAGAAGGTGCGGAGGAGGGGGGGAGGGGGGTAAGTAGCGGAAAGGAGAGAAATAAAAATAAAAGAAATTAAAAGACTGGGTGTGGCAGTGAAATGACAGCTGTGTACTGCTGGAATGGTAACAGGAAGGGGGCTGGATGGGTGAGGACAGTGACTAACGAAGTTTGAGGCCAGGAGAGTTACAGGAACATAGGATGTATTGCAGGGAAAGTTCCCACCTGCGCAATTCAGAAAATCTGGTGTTGGTGGGAAGGATACATGTGGCACAGGCTGTGAAGCAGCCATTGAGATGATGGGTATCATGTATGGCAGCGTGTTCAGCTACAGGATGGTCCACTTGCTTTTTGGCCACAGTTTGTCGGTGGCCATTCATGCGGATAGACGGCTTGCTGGTTGTCATGCCTACATAGAATGCAGCACAGTGGTTGCAGCTTAGCTTGTAGATCACATGACTGGTTTCACAGGTAGCCCTGCCTTTGATGTGATAGGTAATGATAGAGACCGGACTGGTGTAGGTGGTAGCAGGATGATGTATGGGAAAGGTCTCGCATCTAGGTCTATTGCAGGGGTATGAGCCATGAGATAAGGGATTGGGAGCAAGGGTTGTGTAAGGATGGGTGAGTATATTGTGTAGGTTTGGTGGATGGCAGAATACCACGGTAGGAGGGGTGGGAAGGATAGTGGGTAGGACATTTCTCATTTCAGTGCATGACGAGAGGTAATCAAAACCCTGGCAGAGAATGTAATTCAGTTGCTCCAGTCCTGGATGGTACTGAGTTACAAGGAGAATGCTCCTCTGTGGCTGGACTGTGGGACTTTGGGAGGTGGTGGGAGACTGGAAAGATAAGTCACAGGAGATTTGTTTTTGTACAAGGATGGGAGGACAATTACGGTCAGTGAAGCCTTTAGTGAGACCCTCAGTATATTTAGAGAGGGACTGCTCATCACTACAGATGCAATGACCATGGGTAGCTAGGCTGTATGAGTTCTTGGTACGAAACGGCAGCTGCCACCCATTTCATACCAAGAAGTCCCTTCCGAACAGCCTAGCTACCCATGGTTGTCACATCTGTAGTGATGAACAGTCCCTCTCTAAATATACCGAGGGTCTCACTGAAGCCTTCACTGACCGTAATTATCCTCCCATCTTTGATTATCTCTCATTGTGCCCTGAAATGAGAAATGTCCTACCCACTATCCTTCCCACCCCTCCTACTGTGGTATTCCGCTGTCCACCGAACCTACACAATATACTCATCCATCCTTACACAACACCTGCTCCCAATCCCTTACCTCATGGCTCATACCCCTGTAATAGACCTAGCTGCAAGACCTGTCCCATACATCCTCCTATCACCACCTACTCGAATACGGTCACAAACATCACCTATCCCATCAAAGGCAGGGCTACCTGTGAAACCAGTCATGTGATCTACAAGCTAAGCTGCAACCATGAATGGCCACTGACAAACTGTGGCCAAAAAACAAGTTGGACCATCCTGTAGCTGAACACGCTGCCAAACATGATACCCCTCATCTCAATGACTCCTTCAGAGTCTGTATCATATGGATCCTTCCCATCAACACCAGATTTTCTGAATTGCGCAGGTAGGAACTTTCCCTGCAATACTTCCTATGTTCCCGTAACACTCCTGGCCTCAACCCTCATTAGTCTCTGTCCTCACCCATCCAACTCCCTCCCTGTTCTCATTCCAGCACTACACAGCCATCATTTCACCATCACACCCAGTCTTTTAATTTCTCATATTTGTATTTCTCTCCTTTCCGCTACGTACCCCTCCGCACCTTTTCTCCTATCCTCCATCTAAACTACAACATTTCACTGTCCGCCACTCCCACCATACTATCCCTCCCCCTCCCCGTCCCAGTCTCCTACTTACCCCCACCCAGTAGCCACTACCATGATGGGTGGGTTGTCCAGAAAGTGTCGCAGCTTCTTTCGCAAAGCTGGTCACAGGTCATGCTACAAAAATGAACAGTAATGCTGTGTATTGACGGTCTGCCGTGGGCGAATGTAATGCATTAGGATAACATCATCACAGTCGTACACAAGAATCACCATAAGTTTCACCATACTGGGGCTCTGACACACTTTCAACTTCCTCGGTGACCCATAATGACGCCATTCATTGGATTGGCATTTCGGTTTTGGCTTGTATGGTGTGGCCCATGTCTCGTCCAGTGTTATGATATGGCATAAGAAATCCTCTCCTTCGTGCTCATAGCGCTCGCACTGCATCTGAGCAGCATTGTAACACATCCATTTCTGCATTTCCGTCGAGTCATGTGGATGCAATATTTCGCATGGCCAGGTGTTCCTTCAGGATGCAAAGCACAGTAATATGCGCTAATCTGGTTTTGTGGATGAGCTCACAAATCATATGGCATCAATCACTGTCCACTAACAAGGTAACAGCATGCATGTCTTCTTCAGAGATGCTAGGACAACCTGCCTGATGCATGTCTGCCACAGTTTGCCACCTTCATTGAAGGCTTTTCCCCAGTATGCCACTGTTCTGTATGGCAGTGCCAGTTCCCCACACACCTCTTGAAGACCTTGGTAACACTGTCATGCTGTATGACCTCTGGCTCATTCAATCTTGATCCAACTCCATTGTTCCTGTTTTGAAGACATATTGACACTGTTACATTAGACCTCTTGCTCACAAGTGACTGCGTTTCCCTCGATTGTGTGCACACTGGTGATGTGGGACGGGCGAGACCATTTGCTTGGAGGTAAGGTAGGTATGTCAACAATGTGTGCTATCGGCAACAATAGTAGATTCCATTGCATAGTGTCTCCACAGCAGTGTTGCCACTATGTAATTTCCAACCTACATATTTTCTTCTGTTGCTGCAGGTTGTACAAAATACAATGCACACAGATCAGCACCTACTAAAATTTCTAACTGACCCCTAAACATGTCCTTAGCTTGGCGACCATACAAATCTAAAAGTCCAAACTGGAGTGAGGGGACAATGTGAGCAATCATGACAGTGTTGCTATCTCTCTCTCTCTCTCTCTCTCTCTCTCTCTCTCTCTCTCTCTCTGTGTGTGTGTGTGTGTGTGTGTGTGTGTGTGTGTGTGTGTGTGTGCACATGTGCTGATTTCACTCTGAAGAAGGACATTGTCTGAAAACTCAGCATCATTTTCAGTCTTTTTTATGAGTGTGTATTCGGTGCCTCAGCTATATGGTAAATAGTTACCTTTAATCCTCTCACTATTTGTATTCAACCTGGCACATTCCCTTATTGTACTGATAGTGGAGGATAGTGTTGAAAGTTCAAAATTTCATACTAATTATCACTGAACATTTCACTAACAACATTCTATGCAAAAAATTGGATCAAATCATTTCTTGGTCGTAAAGGTTGACATAACATGAAAGAGATTCAGCTGCTGAAGGTATGAAGCCATATTGAAAATATGTCTGCAAGCTGAAAGTAAGGTACCGAAAGTTAATGTTCACAGGGTTCTAAGAATGATATCTCATGGTATACCTCACAGCCAACTGTGAAAAGTTCATTAATTAATTAATCATGTTTGTAGATCCCATTAAGAAAGAGAACTTCTACTGCTGAGGAATATCAACAAAAACCAGTGACTTATAGAAACTTAATCTGTAACTTGCATTAACAAAAAATTATCACTCTACAGATTAATATTATTTATGAGGAGTGTTCGTTAAGTAAGGTCCGTTTGAACATAGGTACACAATGAAAGGTTATTTCAAAAAAGTAAATTTATTTTCATAAAGTATATACTTCACTCTATTTTTCAACATAGTTGCCAAGTTTGTTCAAATACATATAATACCTCTCAACCAATTTTAAAATACCCTCTTCATAAAAACTTGCCGCCTGCTGTGATAACGAAGAGTTCACTGCTGTTTTCATGTTGTTGTCATCATTGTAATGGTTACTGAGGTGTTGTTTGAGGTAGAAGAACAGATGGTAATTGCTTGGTACAAGATCAGGACTGTAGGGTGGGTGGTCTAAAACTTCCCAGCCAAAACTCTCCATAAATCACGGGTCTGACCAGCAGTGTGAGGTCTTGCAATGTCATGGAGAAGGACAATTCCCTTTGTCAGCATGCCACTTCTTTTGTTTTGAATCACTCTGTGTAGCTTTCTCAGAGTTGGGCAGTATGCTTCTGCATTGATAGTGGTTCCTCACTGCAGGTAGTCGACCAACAAAACACCATGCCTATCCCAGAACACTGACACCATGATTTTGCACTGGGGCAGAGTCTGTTTGGCCTTCACCTTTACAGTGTGTGTGCTTCCATTCCATGCCCTGTTATTTTGATTCGGGCGTGATATGAGAAACCCATGTTTCGTCTCCAGTTACAATCTGACTCAAGAAGCCCTCACCTTCTTCATAATAACGAGTCAAGAACTTCATCGTACAATCTTTGGTTTTTGTGGTCCTCTGTTAGGAGTTTCAGGATCAAATGGGAGCTCAGTTTCCTAAACTTTAGGTGTTCAGAAGCAATGTTGTAGAGCACTGGTCTTGACACATCAGGAAATTTGTTTGAGAGACCTGTTATTGTGAAGTGCGTGTTATCACAAATCCTCACTTCAACTGAAGTCACCAAATCGTCTGTAACCAAAGAAGGGTGACCGGAACGGTCCTCATCATGGATGTAGTCATGGCCACCTTTGAATTCTCGTACCCATTTATGCACTTTGCTTTCACTCATAACACTATCACCATACACTTTGCAAGTACTGTTGATGAATTTCTGTAGCAGACAGGTTCCTTGCTGACAAAAACCGTATCACTGAGCGAACCTCACACACGGTGGATGAGTTGATAGTCTTAAACATTTTGAAAGTACAGAATGGAACCATACAGGTTAGCTGTAGAGCTGAAACTGAACACAGTTGTTCCTGAGGCATGCTGGTACATGACGCATGCACTCGTTGCGGTATGCATGTGAACTACTAGTGTCGACAACAAAATGGACCTTACTTAAAAAACACGCTTCATAGTTTATCTTGGCAAAATTTAGCTTAGTAAATTAGAAGGGAAAAACTGTTATATTAAATAATTGTCATTTACCTCGTATTTGCAGCTTAGTATTTACCTGGTTGCATTGGTGTGTTTCAGAGAAAATAGTTACCTACCCATGAAAGTTTTAGTCCTGTTTACT
Organism: Schistocerca cancellata; assembly: GCF_023864275.1. Lineage (NCBI taxonomy): Eukaryota > Metazoa > Arthropoda > Insecta > Orthoptera > Acrididae > Schistocerca > Schistocerca cancellata. The sequence continues at coordinate 188,089,592 of NC_064634.1, forward strand.
GTACATTGCCACCTGTTATGCAGCTTTAAAACGACTGCTGCTAATTTCCATGTAGAAACAGAACTTTTCTATTCTTGACTCTAGATAATTTAGACAATGAGCTCTGTTTTTAATGTTTTATTTTTATTTCATCATGAACATTTTACAGCTATTGATGTTAAAAGTGACTACAAATTGAGTAATATATACCTATATAATAATTATATAATAATAATAAAGAAAACATTGAAATCATGTGAACCTGCATACAAATATACAATGAGTGTATGTTAAAAGTTGAATGTATATTTAAAGTTTAGATCTCCTTTTGCACAATCCAAAAGTTCCCCTATGGCATGGCATGCTTTCTTTTAAGTCAGTTTTGTAGAACTTTTCTGAAATTATTTAATGAGGTCGTTTGTGCACCTGGTGCCTCCTTAAAAGTGTCTCTGCAAGATGTTTGATTGTATCCTTTATGCAATATTCTTACTGCTCACTTCTGTTAAATAATGCATTATTTTCTATGCTGTCCCAGAAGAAAATTCCATATGTCTGCAGGGAGTGAACAAAATAAACTAATATGGTACTTTTGTCTTCAGGTCAGCACAATTAGAAACTCTTCTAAGGCCAAAAGTGCTGAACTGAGCTTCTTCAATAAAGTTTATATGTATCTGTTTTGATTTCAGCTTGTAATACAGAAATGAGAACAGTGAGAAACTTGACATCAAAACTAGGGATCACATAGTAGGCAAAGTTAAGAAATTCTGCTACCTAGGTAGAAAAATAATCCATGATGGATGAAACAAGGAGAACATGAAAAGCAGAATAGAATTAGTAAAAAGGGCAATTTTTGCCAAGAGAAGTCTACTAGAATCAAACATGGGCCATAATTTGAGAAAAAAAATTCTGAGAATGTATGTTTGGAGCACAGAATTGCATGGTAGTGAAACAGGGACTATGAGAAAACTGGAACAGAAGAAAACAAAAAATCTGAGATGTGGTGTTACAGACAAATGTTGAAAATTAGGTGGACTGGTAAGGTAAGGATTGAGGAGGTTCTCCACAGAATCAGCAAGGAAAGGAATATACAGAAAACACTGACAGCTTTAGAGGTTAAAAATTGTAGAGGAAGGCGGAGATTGGAATACATCCAGCAAATAACCAAGGTCATAAGTTGCAATTGCTCCTATGAGATGAAACAGTTGGCACAGGAGAGGAATTTGTGGCACACTGCAGCAAACCAGTCAGAGGACTGAGGGCTCAAAAAAAAATATCCAGTTACAACCTCATGAAATTTTGCACCCAGAGTTTCATTTAGTTTACAATCTTTAATGTCTACTTCTGGGGCTAGAATGTTATTTTTGTTTGTGTGAAATTGAGCCTGTGTGAGATTAGCTCTTAAGCTGTTTGCTTGAAGCAGCTATATACATACATGTTCAGCTACCCTCTGTGATGCAGCTGGTAAAACTGAGTTTGTATTCCTATGTCTTTAGTAAATGTTATAGTTTTTTAACCATTCTTTAAAGTCAATTGACTATCACTAACAGTATGAAAACTGTTCCAAAACCACAAGGCTACAAGTCTAAGTCACAGATAAATATGACAAGTTTAAATTGATTCAGATTTCTAGTGCAGAAATACTCAACTGTGTAAACCTCTTAGGGAAATTGCTGACTATTGTAGTGGGTGGCATTAGCACTTATTTTCAGCAAGAATTTAAATGAATGGACCATGAATTAACTGAACAGTCCAAATTCAACAGAAATACTTACTCTGACCATTGCTCCAGATGAGATGATACCATTGTGAATTATTTGCAGAACTTCAAATAACGCCCTTTTATCCTAAAAGCATGAAAGTTAAGTAAGTTTCTGTCATTTTTAATTAGGAGTATATCCAAATTTTTCATTTTTTCTAACTGCAACCAGAAAACTTTAGATTTTGAGTCCTATAAGTAATTTGAAACATTTACATTCAGGTAGAACATGACACTAATCAACTCATAAATGTATTGAATATGCATTGCATATTAAAAAGTGAGGCATCAGTTTCCTGCAGTGGCTTGTCAGACACTGAAAATGTGAATCCACCACAATGTCTGTACCACTTTCAGTTAATGTTTTTCACATTTCTTCTTTCCAACCTTTGTATATGTGTTAAGACCTATCATTAACAACTTCTTGGGTTTTTCATTACATGGAAAAGGTCACATTTTTACAAATCTTGTCCTTCATGAGTAACCAGCTGGGCATATAGACCAAGCCTCATGCACCATATTTTAATTAGTTATTTTCTTATCATTGTGAATATATATGGTATGGTATGAAATGGCAGTCACCTATTGAGTGCTAGATCATGTCAGTTAGCATTCCAGCTTTACCTTTTTCTCAAAAACCTCATGAATCCTGTGATTTTTTTCTCTAATCTTACTGGAAGTGCTGATACTATCATCAATATTTTGAAACATAGATTTTTGTGCCTTTTTACAATATCTGCTATCATTAGCTTCCATCACGATCATTATGAGCCAATATTTTAAAAATTATATTACTGTAATTATTCAGTCTTGATTTTCTTTCAAACACCAAGTTTAAACCAGTTACATTCCTAATCTTGGTTTGTATTATTGTCTTTGTTCAACTTGTAATCTTAGGCAACACCTATCTTGTTTACCATGGATGTTCATTGAGAGGCAACACCTATCTTGTTTACCATGGATGTTCATTGAGATTAAATAAACTTTTCATTCTGAAACTGAGTCTTTCAATTTGTATAAGGATACAACAAATTGTTGATGAAGATTTTGGTGCCTAGCAAGGCAGCTATTTTGTTTCAAACTGAAATCAGTTTCATTGCACTTTCATTATGAAAAAGCCATTTCTGCAAATTACACAGAAGCAACAGAAACAGTTTGAGAAGCAACACCTGCAGAAGCAGCAAACACTTTACCTTTTACAGAAACAAGCAGAACAGCAAGAGGCACAGTGTTGGTAACAACAGCTGCAACATCAACAACTTCATATTAAACAACTTCTATTGGTACATGCACTGTTGTCCAGTTCCTGATTTTAAGCCCATCAGTCCTCTCCCCATTTATTCCCAACATTTAATAGTGTCTGCAATGCCAAGAATGACTATGTTGCACGTTTATAATACCAACTAATTGTGTCTTAACTCACACTTGTGCTGTGAATATTTCCTTTTCCAGTATGGTCCAGATACCTTTTGACTTCTGTAGAAATTTTCCCCTCAGCCAGAATCTTCATCTATCAACTCAGAAGTACACATACAGATATTATCCCATTATTTTGACCAGTGAGTGAATGGATGTCAATATTTTTGTTTTGCCAGTTTATTACTCAGCCAGGCTAATCTTCTACATAAGGACCATTGAGATGCTAGGCATAAGTCAACAAATCCTTTTCATATACACCATCCTGAGATGCAGTCAACCTACATGAGACATCATCATAAAAGACTGCCTTCCCAGGAAATGCCAGAATTCCAATTACATGTTGAAAGTCTCAACTGGATGACTTGCCATTTGAGAAAGTGCTCAGATTTGCTCAAACACTAAAAATAGTGAAAGTTGCAGAAAATGTTATATCATAGGACACTGAATTTATCACATCATCTGTCCACTGACACAGACAGTTGCTGCACTGTGATTACCTCATCAGCACCCATATCTATCATGTGCTGACTGTTTCAAACAATATAAAAGATGATATACACTGATGGAAAAAGAAATCACACCACCAAGACAGAGCTGCGTGACATAAACAAAAGTTGGTAAGCATGTTCTGCATCTCAAAGATAATGTTTATTCAAATTTCTTGGCAGTCGCATCAGAGTGGCACTAGTAGTTCCGCTCTGAGGATACAAATCAGGTTTGCTTTAAATACATGCTATAATGGTTGTGGAAATTAGTTACCTTTGAGATTGGACAAGAGGAGTTGATGTTAGTCAAGACTATAAGGCAACTAAGATGCCACTATCAATACCTCACCGAGTTTTAACAAGGTCATGTAACAGGGCTACAAGAAGCAATATTGCAGAAAGAATCGGCAAGTATGTAGTCACTGTATATGATTGCTGGCAGCAGTGGTTATGACAATCTATGGTTGCAAGACGACTGAGCTCTGGATGGCCATGTGGCACTACAGACAATGGCTCTGGTGCATTGTGCTGCAATTGCAGCAGCAGTCTGAGCAGCACTTGGCATCACAGTAACACAATGAACTGTTACAAATCAGATACTTCAAGGACAGCTCCAAGCCAGACACCCTGTAGTGTGCATTCCACTGACCCCAAATCACTGCCATTAGTAACTTCACTCATGTTAAGCAAGGGCTCATCAGAGGGCAGGGTGGAGGTATGTTGTGTTTTCTGATGAAAGCTGATTCTGCCTCAATGCCAGTGCTAGGAGGAGGACAGTTGGTGGCCTGAACCAACTTGTCTGTGTGCTATTCGTACTTGGAGTTATGGTCTAGCATGTGATTTCATATGACAGCAGGAGTGCTCTTGTGGTTATCCCAAGCACTCTGACTGAATATTTGTACATTAATCTGGTGATTTGACCTGTTGTGTTACCATTGATGACCAGGATTCCAGAGAGTGTTTCCCAACAAGGATAATGCTCACTCACATACCACTGTTATAACCCAACATGTCCTACAGAGGGACAGCATGCAACCCTGGCCTGCTTGATTACTAGATCTGTCTCCAGTTCAGCACATATGGGACATCGTCAGACAACAACTTTAGTGTCATCCACAACCAGCATTAACCACCCCTGTATTGACTGACCAAGTGCAACTGACATGTAATACCATCCCACAAATTGATATCCAGCACCTGTATAACACAATGCATTTATGTTTGTAAACTTGCATACAACATTGTGGCAGTTAAACAGTTATTAATGTATACCAGCATTCCACATTTGTAGTGCCTTATCTCACACTTACATTAACCTGTGACCATGCAATCTGAATCACTGAAATACAATGCTTAGAAAAACATTTTCTCAAAATTTCGTTACTCTGTATTAATTATATTTTGGTGTTCAATTTTTTTCCATCAGTGTGACTGAATCAATAAAAATCTACTCACCAGCTGGTGGCAAGAGCAAACACAAACAAAAGTTAAGGAAATGTGCAAGCTTTTTGAGCCTGTGGCTCCTCCTGGCAAAAGGGTTGAAGAGTAAGGAAGGGGCATTGAGGAAAAGAATTGGTGAGTTTTGCTTTTCCTTCCCCTTCAAGCGTTCTGCCAGAAGGAGCCATAGACTCCAAAAGCATGCACATTTTGGTAACTTTTGTATATATTTGCTCATGCCATTGCTTGTTGATTAGATTTTTATCCATATAGTTATATTATGTTTTCAAAAATTAATTATTTTTTTTAATACAAAAGGTAATAATTTCTGCATCTCCAAGACTATTTTTTCTGTCTATAACTAACAAGGAGATATTTCTAAAGGTAAATAAACAATCTTGAAATTTGGCAGTTATTTAGAGGGGGTAAAATAATGCAATACGTAGTTTTTCATTTGAGCCCAATTTCACTTTTAACAGGTAAAACACATCCCAGAAGATAATTTGCCATAATATTAGGTTTAGATGGAATATCTTCAAAATGATGACATATAAAAAATGTATTTAGTATAAATGTTATGCTATTAATGTTCTTCAAAACTGTATAAATCAACTTTTGTAATAACATGAAATTTTGCAAAACACTGCACTTCCATTAATTAATTTTGAAAAATGAAAACAGCAATTAAAGAAGCTATATATGTAAAGAAGCTTTAAATGCTATACATCCAAGAGTAACAATGCTGGTTGCTAAAGTAACATTTCAATTACCAGATTTCGATGTTGTCATGAGGACTTTTGGGTCTCCAAAAAGAAATCCTCAAATTCGCACTCCAAAATCACCATTAGTTCCTTTTATAACTATGAAGAAGGTGGGTTGTAAGTGTTAAAAAACTGTTTTGAGCAGTTTGCTTTAGAAGAAGAACCTTGTACATCCAGTGTTCCCAAATTGCTTGATTACATGACTACAGCCACAGGACATACAAGGCTTTTGATGTGGGAAGGACTTTGTGAGAAAATAATCAGATCTAGTTCTGTTGAATGAGTATTATGTTGTTTTCTGCTTCAGAAACAATGTAATCAAGCCGCAGTCACCAGTTCACTAGATTATATATATCGACTGAAATAATTTCATTCATTTTATGTGCATGGTTTAAAAAATTATATTTTTTATAATTTCTTTACATATTATCATTATTGTAATGAGTTTGGATCATAAAAAAGAGCTACATTTTACTTTCAATTTAAAAAAATATGTGTATATGAAATGGTAAACTAAAAAAATTGAATGGAAGACATAAAGTAACAATATAACAAATGAAACAAATATAAGTAAAATTAATAATTAAAATAATAATGAATTTTTAGACATTTTAATTAAGTATGTTGAAAATACTCCGACTGCACACTGTATACATCTTATTTTTGAAAAATGGTTTTCCAGAAACCAGCTTCATTACACCTAGATGCAGGTGACATGAAAGTGCCTTTAAGTTATTATTAGAGTAGTAATTTTTTTATTAATTAATGGTGGTGGGGTACTTTGCAAAATTTTATATCATTACAAAAGCTGATTGCACAGTTTTCAAGAATATAATTACATATAAATTGTTACATGAAAAACATTTTTTGTGTATCATCATTATGAAGTTATTTCCTCTAAATTTAATAGGCCAAATTACCTTTTTGGCTATGTTTTACCACTTAAAAGTGAAACTAGGCTGAAACAAAAAATTGCATATTGCATTATTATGCCCCTTCTACATACCGGCCAAGACTTCATATGTTCAAGGAACCTCACCAGCAACATTTCTGTTAAAAATGATGTTACCAAGTGTATTACTAGAACATATTTCATTCAATACAGCCTTCATGATACATTATGTGATAAACTTAACTTTCTTGTCCAGTTAAGTGAACTCTGCCATGTTCTTTACTGTACTAGGGTAACCAACATCATTTTCTGTAAATAACTTGGGTCTCTGCTGCCTGTGGCCTTGCCACTGTGGTCCCACAAGTTCCCATCAGATCACCGAAGTTAAGTGGTTTTGAGCTAAACTTGGATGGGAGACACCTGGGTCTGCTGAGTGTTATTAGCAAGTGGCATGCACTCAGACCTTGTGAGGTCAACTGAGGAGCTATTTTATTGAAAAGTAGCAGCTCCAATGATGCAAACCAACAATGGCTGTGAGAGCAATTTGCTGCCCACATGTCCATATCAACATCCAGTGATGCATATGGGTTGAGAACAATATGATGGTCAGTCAGTGCCATTCCACCTTCAGCGCCTGTTTTCCTCCCTGGCAGCAGGTCACTTTGTCTGAATGATTGATCTACAAAAAACCTATTTTTAGCTATCCATTGATGACAAACTACAGATGTTCATGATGTTTAATGCCTGATTTGGATTATAACAATATCATGGATTGCTTTTTCTAACAAAGTGTTATATTTTCAACAGTTTCTGGAGAAGAAATAACATTGATGACACCTTAGTTATCAGGACTAATGTAACCAGCCGCTTACACTATCCGTGAACAATCCCTCTCATTCCATAACTTCATCAAATTAGAATATGTGTTCCACATGATTAACATTTATCCATAGTTTATCCTGAATGCTACCACAGATACAGAATTTCTGAATGAACTGGTAATGTCAACATTTAATTCATTTTGACTCCACTATATGAATAGGTTTTCATTTGGTTATACATATGGTGTCTCAGGCACTTCAAGTGAATAAGTTAGAACATACAACTGTACAAACTTCAAATATTCAGTTTTCACTTCATAAGAATTATTCCCAAATAGAGAAAGAAGTATTAACCATCACCTTTGATCCTATGACTGGTTTCCTGTATAATTTCCTGTCACACTGACTGTGTACCATAAGAACCATCTTAGCAATTTTTAGGCCTGATCACTGTATTAATGATAATATATCATAATGGCTATAGATTGAGCAGTTTGACAGTATGTAATTAATTAACATTGAACATAAAGAAAATGAACAGCATGTATTTCAGCACAAAGAGCGAAAACAACTCTGTGTCACTGACCATATATGATAAATCTTGGATGTATAACAAATACAAATGCTTTAGGGATGAACATTGATTGTCAGTTAACATGGAATAAAGACACAAAGGTACTGGTCAAACTAGTGCCACCAACACGTTATGCTCTTGGGGTACTACATCATTTTGTAAAATTTGATGTGTAGTGGTGACATAGTATTTGTAATACATTGATTTCTTAGCTATGGTATTGTTTTATAGGGACTGAAGGAACAAAAAATTGGCACAGTTTTTAAACTGCAGAGAAAAGCGTAATAATAATACCTAGAAGTTTTAATGGGGCTCAATGTAAAGAACTGTTAAAAAAACTGAGTATCCTTCAAGTGAGTACCTCATTCTGCCAATCTATTGTGCACATCAGTGAAAACATGACTAAATATTTCACTAATAGTTCTATACATAATCATGGAACAAGAGTTAGTTTGAACTTACATTTTCTATTAGAGACCAAAAAATGTATAATATAACGAAATGAAAAATATTTCTAAAATATGCCTGTTTTAAAGGCAGCTAAAAATTTCTTCATAGGTAATGCATACTATATGATCAATGATTACTTAGAGGACTCAGAGTAATGGTTAATAATGAAAGGAGGTAACTGCAAAACATTGTCACATTAGTGCTTTGTCATTCTTCTGAGTTCAACGTCTCACTCATCACGGGGGAGATGCTAACACGGTTTTTCAAGTGGATTGAGGGGAGGACATGAACACATGCAGGAGAATAAGGGCATTTTTATGAACCTGGAATGAGGTTTCTGAATGTACTGGTGTTAGGGCAAGGGGCGTAGCAGAAAGTTCAGGTTCTGGGGACAGCAGTGGGTATTCTTGATGTGTGATGAGTATCCTTGATGTGTGTAGTGATAAAAGGCAAAAATTTGTTTATATGAAAGAACATTTGATATAAGGGATCAAACAAATGAGGCAATGCAGTTGTTAAGACACTAACCTCATATCAAGGAGTGTGGAGTTCACCCTGTCCAGCCATCTTGGTTTAATTTTTTTGTGGTTTTCCTAAATCATTTCCAGCAAATGCTAGGATAGTTCCGTCATAAAGGTCATGGCTGAATGCTTGTCCTACCCTCATAAAGAACAGTTATGTATATTCTGTGTGTATGTATATTTTTGAGCTATTTATTTTCATTGTATTTTTATGTCAAATCAAATATCATTGTAAGATGATTCCTGTATGGATCAATAAATAAATACATTTCCCTTACATAGTCATGATGATTTTCTTAACATATGTCTTTACCATAGGAAGATTACTATACATGATAGTTTTAACAATGGGTCTCAATTATAGGTTCACATGTCTACCTTGATAATTTGCAAAAACATTTAGAAACTAGCATACATCAGTGCAAGGCAGTATTTTTGATGCAGAATAGAGTGAAATGTGACTTTCAAAGCAGTAACTGATAGTGAAAAATGATAGACAGTGAAGGTTTCTGTTAAACAGTGAGAGTAAGGGTTGTGGCTTGTTTTGCTTTAATGGATAATTCCATGTTATCAGTCAAATGTTATTAGTTGAATCTGCCTACAACTGTCACTGTTGGGATTAAAGTAAGAGCAGAACATCATCATCTTCTCTATATAGATGGAGTGGCAGTTGTCTTTATATTTTTGCTCCAGTCCAGTCACTACTGAAGTGAACAATTGAATAACATCATCTCGATGTTTAGTATACATGTTTCGATAGAACTACAACTGCTGAACTGTGAAGTACCTCTAATACCCTCCACATATCATCAGTCAATGGCAAAAGCCCAGGTGAAATTTTACACATGAATCGTCTGAGGAAAGTGCCTTGCTTCCTCTATCCTAAGAATCAGCACGTACCTTCTGCATTGTAGGCAAGTTTGGCCCCAGGATACTGAATTTATCTACAGATATACCAAACAAACTGTCCTAAAACTGATTCAACTATTGCAAACACTGAGCTGAAATATTTTATATTTGCTGTCTTATTATATATCACTATCTTCATTTAATTAATAATCTCAGACAAAACATAGTTAGCCTTGTACTTTTGGAGGAAGCTGAATAAAATTGTTACCTCTTCTGTGTTCTCAGAATTTGGGCAGATGCAAAATTCATATCTGTTAGCCTCAAAAGCTGTTTTTCTCATGTAAAACTGTTCACAGTTATTCACAGTACAAAAGTCCCAGTCAACTTAAATGTTATAAAGTCATTCTCAGATAACTGATTTTCTGAAACTCTGCAAGAGTCTCTGTGATCAACACAACACATTACAGATGCAGCATTTTCTGCAAAGATGTATCCTTGAGATATACTCCTGCCAAGACATATAAATGTAGATGACATTCCAATCATGTGGTAAGATACATAGAATGGTACAAAACTGTTAACAAATGCTGTGAATTGAACCTGAGAGATCTTCTAAAGTTCCAAATTCAAGTCAAAATCAGCTTTATCACTTATGTTAATTGTATACTATGCTTTCATGTCAGAGGTACAAATAGTACATTCCATAAGAACTATTAGTACAGCAACACACTAAAGGAAAATTTCTCCATTCACAAGATGGGTACTAAAACAATTTATGTCAAATTCTCTATCTGGCAGCAAGAGAGACACAAATGATGATTGATTAGAATCCACAGTTACTTCATTTATTAACAGAGAGGAAACTAGACTACCCAATGATAAGGCAGGAAAGTTGTCAAAGATCATCGGTCACAGCAGACGTAGCAGGATGGCATGACAAAAAAACCACTAGTTTCTATGAACCCTGTGACATTCATAATAGATTCTGTGTTCTTCTATAACAATGTGTTAGAAGTTATTCACAAACATAATATAAGTAACAGAGGTTTTCCCAGAAACCTGAAAATTAATTAAAAGTAATAAATACATCATACACTTTTCCTCTCAAATATCTGGATTCTAAGCTTAAAAGTTACTTTTAGTACTGTCATAAAATTATTTAATTGGATAGATGAAAAATCTACTCACCAAGCAGCGGCAGAACACCCACATAAAAGACTGTTATAATAGGCAAGCTTTTGGAGCCAGTGGCTCCTTTTTCAAGCAGAAGAGTAGAAGGAGAAGGGTGAAGGAAAATGACTGGAGAGGTCTTGGAAAAGGGGTAGATTTCAGGAAAGTCACCCAGAACCATGGGTCAGGGGAGACATCATACAGGATGAGAAGGAAAGGCTGAATTCCCCTTCAACCCTTCTGCCTGAAGAAGAAGCCGCTGGCTCTGAAGCTTGCCAATCGCAACATCCTTTTATGTCTGTGTTCTGCTGCTGCTTGGTGAGTAGATTTTTCATCTATCCAATTAAATAATTTTATCAATAATTGATTGTTTTCATTGTTATATTTTAGTACAGTGAAGAATAATACAAGGGGCATTCAATAATAATGAAATAAATTTTTTTCTTGGCCAGCTTCAGTTGAAAACATATGGGATTTGCTGTGGGACATTATGAAAAGGCTTTTAGACTTTACATATGTCTGCTTGTGTCTGTTATGCGTAGATGGATATGTGTGTGTGTGTGTGCGTGTGTGTGTGAGTGTATACCTGTCCCTTTTCCCCCCCAAGGTAAGTCTTTCTGCTCCCGGGATTGGAATGACTCCTTATCCTCTCCCTTAAAACCCACATCCTTTCGTCTTTCCCTCTCCTTCCCTCTTTCCTGATGAAGCAACTGTGGGTTGCGAAAGCTTGAAATTTGTGTGTGTGTTTGTTTTTGTTATTGTTTCTATCAATGTACCAACGCTTTTGTTTGGTAAGTTACAGAATCTTTGTTTTTGGATATATTTTTCCCACATGGAATGTTTCCCTCTATTATATTCATATCATTAATTTGAATCCAACAATTAAGTAAATACTTATCTTTATATGTTCTTTGCCTCATTATATACTCTGCTGACAAAAAAGTGAAGCACCCAGAAGTGAAGGAGCAAACAAAATAAAATATCAGGGGGTGAGAGGATGTGTGATGTTATTTCAGTGTTTACAAACTCAAGTCATATTTACAAAAAACTTGGAAGCATGAGCCCACTCATCAGAAAGACATTGCATTCCCTCTGACCTGACGCAAGCCCTGATACAGTTGGAAAGGGTGTTTTAGAGGTGTTTTATCCTCCCCTGAGGCAAGCTGACTTACAACAGTTGTACTGGTCTTTTATGTCCTGGATAAAGACACTGGGATGGAATTAATGTCTAACCTGGTCCCAAATATGTTGTATTGGGGATAAATCTGGGGATCTTGCTGACTGCAAGAATACTTCAACATGATGCAGACAGTTCACAAGACATGTGCCATGTCTGCACAAGCACTGTCCCACTCCACTGTGATCCTGTTGCATGAGACGTAACACATAAGAACATATACCATTGCACCATCAATGTTGTCTCAGTCATATCCAGCCACGACCTCAACTTCTACTCAATGGCTCCCTACATTATGGTACCAGGAATAACACCACAATGCCGCTCCAAAACATTGGAAGAATCAGACTTGTCTCTAGTTTGCTGCCACACTTGCTGAAGACAGACATTTGGGGTAGTACAAAATAGCAATTCATCAATGAACACAATGCAACACCATTCCTCAGTAGTCTATGGTTTCATGTCCTGTCACCACTCCAAATGTTGTAGTATAAATGGCAGCCTACACACGGGATGGTAATTCCATAGTCTGGCTGCTGTAATCTCTGATCAATAGTACGGGATGACACAGAATGTTCTCAGATGGCAGAAGCAGATGTGAAGGATTACAATGTTCTTGGCATACAATATGGTGATCCTCCATTGTGGTGGCCAGATGCAGTCAACCAGAACCTTGACAAGTATGCCTGCCCTTACATTCCCATGCAGTCAAGAGTTGAGCCATTATCACATTCAAATACCCTAAAAATCTGGATATTACATGATTCAACTGGCCAACCAAATAGTGACACACCAAGATGTCCCTTTCAAACATTGTAAGGTGCTGATAACACAGTCCCACATAAGCACATACCATCTCAGTATCCTACACAGTGATTGCTTAACATGTGACACTGCTCGCACCCCTTATATATCCTAGCAGGCCTGGTGCCAACAGTAAACATGGACAACTCTAATGCAATTCCCCTGTGTCAGAAGCCAGATAATTGTTCACCATTTTTTCAGACTGATATGACTAAATTGTGCAGTAAAATGAAAGAAAAGTCTTAATAATGTGACTTATTTAAATAGACATGAAGAAAATAAAAAATTGATATGGAAATGAAGTTAAACTGGTGACATGTCACTTCATACTGTTTCATGTAAATGAAATTTGATGTTCGTCAAGGTACATTATTTTAACAGAACATAACAGTTTCAAGAAATACACAATCAATTTAAAATTTTTTCTCAGAAAAGTCAACCCCAATTTAACAGACATCCTATACATTTACATTCACTTTCTGCAGTGTCAAAGTTCCAATACTGAGTAAATATATCATAAATAATGTTCACAAGTATGATTTGAGTGGTATTGTGTGCACATTAGTTTAGAATTACCTTTGTCTCTTAAGTTGATTGTCATATATATTTAGTTTACTCACCTCATTCTATTCAGCTGTTTTCTCATCAACTGTACATCAAAATGATTAGAAGTTGATTGACTTATCTGTTATCTATATCTTTTTATCTCCTTCCCCTTTTGCACGAATCTTATCTGTTATGTAGATAGGACAAGAACATCACATCCAGATAAAACAGCCTGATGGTACTGTCATGTATTTATATTTGGTACATCTCCTTCAGTGTGCTCTTAATAACAGTCCTTTAACTAAGAGCTATAATGTAGTTCTAAAAGAGATGTAATGTTACATATATCTTTAGGCACTTTGGTAAAGTATTTTCGAGGCTAAAATCCATCATGTGACTTCTCAGGGTACCAAAAACATTACTTTGCATGTATAAACTATATTATATTTTATATGTGTTATACCTTTCCACATTTTAGTGGACATAATAATAAAGAAAAATAATACATATAGTAACAAAATTTTGGAACAGGAAGACATAATATTAAATATTCTGCATATTGATAACAACTTGATGTTTAGGCATTTGACACAGTCTGCAGTTTCTAATCTTCCTGGTAGCAATTCTTCACCATTTTGTGGTCTATCTATGAAACAGTGTAATATGTCACTCCCCAATAATTTATTGAAATGAGACACTTTGTTCAGTTGTACAGTGCATCAGTGCCATTTGGTGACTATTTAAAATGTCCCACACTGTGCATATTCTTCAGAATGACCTTTAGTTCTGTTTCTGAGATAATCTTGTGACTACTTTAGATTTATATTTGCACTCATGTAATGGACTAACACTGCTTGTGACTTTCTGGGTAACACTGTATTAATCTTGCAGGGCATATAATAATTTCTTGAGTATTAGCTGACATTGCTAAGTTCATTAGTTTCATGTTTGATGGATCACTCTGTATGATATATTCTAATGATGATATATTCTAATGATGTGGAATAAGTCATTTTACATTCACATCACAAATTAATTTGTAAATATGGCTACATACTGAACATTCATAAGATTGTTGGCTGACTGACTGATCAACTCATCATCACCCAGGCCAAACCGCTCAGGGTAAAACTTGAAATTTGGAGAAGGTGTGGGTCTTATAACATTCATTTAAGAAGGGACTTTTCAAAATTCCAATTCCAACACTAAGGGATGAAATAGGGGATGAAGGTTTCTTTTTTTAAAATGTTGCTGTTAAGGCAATTTTGAAGCTAGACCTATGAAAATGGGTATCTGGTTTCCCAGTCAGAAATACAGACAGGTGTCTTTCAGCATTTTTGGGAATTTAACCCTATGGGAATGAAACTGTGGGTGAAAGCTTTTTTTGAAGGAGATTTCTCTCCCTGAAAAACCAATTGTTTAGAAGGATTAGGGAAAATCCAGCCCTCCTCTTCAGGATCCTCATCCCAGAAGGGAGTACAAAAGAGGATGAAAATTTTTAAGAAAATATTTCTTTAAATTAAAAAAAGTTTTAAAGCTAAATTTATGAAAACTGGTACTTCACTTCTCAGTTAGATATTAAGAAAGATTTGTTAGGAGAGGAGAGTCACTGCAAAAGTATCTCCACAAGAAACCAAAAGGTGTAATTAGCAAAACCTTTAGACTCCAGCTACCAGAACTGCGTCTTGATCAGAGGTACATTCTGAAAAGACCACACTTATGTGGCCTTAGAAGATATTGGAATTCGTGAACAACAAAAAAGTTCAAATAAATAAAAATAAAAAAAATGTATGCAGGCCATACAGTCCACATGAGCTATACTTTTCTGATCTAGTAGAATTTGTTGAATGACAGGGTAGACTCATGCATGTTAGTTGGTATTATTTCTGTAAGTTCTGGAACAAACCATGTTTTGCTTACTGGTGGATAGTATTTGTTGTTGGAGTAACTGAAATCTGATGCTGTTCTTTTGCAGAACTGCAGGAGATGTTAAGATGCTTTGTGATTTCTCAGCTTCTGTGTGTGTTCATGAGGTTCTATTTGATGCATAATATACAATACAATGTCATCTACTGATCCACTCAAGATTATTTGTGATGAAGAGTTTTACCTCTTAGTTTCACATTTGTATTGTGTTAGAGTTAAGTGATTAAGTTAACAAAAAACATGACATTTATGTCTTCCACTCCTACTCTCCCATCCTCTTTTCTTACTCTATGTACTTGTGAACATCTGTTTTCAGTTATTCAAGGTGTAAAAAGTCATATGCAATTGTTGTGACAATCAGATACTATCATTGGACTATACCTGAAGGACACAAAATGCTCAGAACATTCCAGATTAAAGTGGTCTACATCATCTTAGATTTTAAAAATGTTAGTAAACATTATAAGGGGACATTCATTAGAATTGTCAAGAACATAAAAAGCACAGAACCACTGAATATCATTTTAAACATTTAATTGAGCATAACCCTTGAACAGCCTCTCAGTCTGGCTTTCATAAAGGATTTTCCAAACAATACAAAAATTAAGTGCTGTGAGAACTAAACAATGAAACTTATCCTCTTGGTATAACTTATGACCTCACCAAATCTTTTGATGGAATGGATCACAAAATTCTCCATGCCAAAGTTAAGTATTATAGCACCAAAAGCATTCCCGTTATATTGATGGAGTCTTACCCACATAACAGGCAGCAGAGGGTGTCATTGACAGACTGTGTTATAGGTGTGAAACTAATCTAAGAATGGGAAAACATAGCATGAAGGGTTCCTCAAGGACTGATACTGGACCCACTCTTGTTCTTAACCAATGTAAATAATTTTCCAGTTACTTTAAAGGGCACTTCAGACTCTGTTCTTATTTCTCAGGATGTGAGCATACTATTGAAGAGTGAAATTCAACTTTAGGAGACACAGATAAGACGATAGACAAACAGGCATGTGAGTGGTTTCCAGTTAACAGTTTGAATCTTAACCTCACAAAAACTCACATTATGCAATTTCAAATGAGCAATAATGATGGGTTAGCACCAAAAGTAGTCATTAATAATCATACATTAAATGAAGCACACTGTAAAATTTCATCAGGTCAATTGAATTGCAAGCTAAAATGGAATCAACACACATAAACTAAGCAAGAAGCTTGTTTAGCATGTTTTGCTCTCTCACTGCATTGCCTTCAAGATCAGTATTGGCTTATTTTACATGTTATCAATTCCTGTCGTCTTAACATTTGTCTTCTAGGGCAGTGCATCTAAAGTAAATGATATGTTTGTTCAGTGGAAATTGGCAGCAAGAATATTGTGTAAAGTAGATAAACACACTTCTTGCAGATGCATTTTTAAGGGTCTTGGAATTCTTACACTCAGTTACTGATGTGTTTACCCCTTAATGTTTTTTGTTACTGGAAATGAATTCAGTTTCATTTGAACTGTGATTTCAGTTGAATTGTGATTTACACAATCTTTATATATGATCAAAAATAACTTTCATGTAGATTTTGTCAGCTTTCCACTGTTCAGAATGGAGTTATGTAGTATGGTGCAAAGGTATTAAACAAACTCCCACCTAATATAAAAAGTAAGAAATTGAGAATTCCTCCCAATTCAAAAGGAAGTAAAAAAATATATACACCTTGTTAGCCTCTCCTTCTAAAAATTATTTGAATATCTAGATCCAGCTACTGAAAACTTTCTGTTAGGTATATGCCAAGTAATAGTGTCTGTAATAATCTAGCATTAAAGGTATTTATTTATTGTAAATAAGACTCACTATTTACAGACATAGGTAACTATTTTCCTTGATAAAATATCAATGTTATCAAGTAAGTATTAAGCTGCCAACAGCAGATGAACAGCGGTTATTTAGAAAAACTGAAGAAACAGAATCTCTGTTCACAATCAGTAGATTTCTTTGTAATTTACTTAAATAAATTAAGCTGGTATAACCATTAACAGCATTAGGCAGTATAGTGATAGTTTATTGTTAATGTAGAAAAAGATTAAGGTCTTTGATTTGATTGTCTTTATATCTCAACCCATTCCACATCCCTGAAGGGACACCTTATTGATGGGATTTAGGAAATATGATGATTGAATGAATAAAGAGGTTTCCAGATGAATGGTATAGTACAGTAAGTTATTCATCCAAGGATCATTTTACAAATGTTACACACACTAGCTTCTTACCTGTGTTTTTGGCTCTATATGCATATGACAAATATGTAAATAATTAAGTAGTAAAAAGGCCATTCATCAAATTGCAAAAGTGCTAAGTTGTTACCAAACACAGACAAAAGAGAAATAAAACTAGCTTTCGGAATAAATCCTTTGTTGAGCTACAGTACAAATACACACAACACACACACATACATGCATAAACACACACAGACACCTGTGGCCCTGGTGGCTTCACTGACAATGCTGGAATTGCATTTTGGCATGTGGACAAGGGTGGAGTGGGGGTTGTGTCAGGTTGGGCAGGTAAAGGGAGGTGGGAAGTGGGACTGCGTTGGGTTGCTAGTAGCTCACAGGGAGGCAGCAGGTTTGCTGGCTAGGAATGCAGGAGGAAGGGATAGCAGATGCATTTGGTAGGCATGTGATGAAGTGGGACCAGAAATGGTGTGGTGCACCACAGTATGAAGCTGACATGGAGACGTGGATTGAGAAGAGGTGACAGCACAGAGGAAGTGGAAACTGCCGAGTGAAAGATGTGTGGACAGGTTGAGGCCAGGAAAGTTATAACAATGAAGGACGTGTTGCAAGGATAACTCCCAAATGTACTGTTCAAAATATCTGGTGGTGAAGGAAAGATCCAGATGTCCTGGGTTGTGAAACAGCCATTGAAACTGAGCACATTGTGTTCAGCTGCATATTGTGCCGCTGACGGTCAACTTGGTTCTTGACTACAGTTTGATGATAGCCAGTCATTCTGTGGGACAGGTGGTTGATAGCCATTCTGGCATAAAAAGCTGTGCAGTGATTGCAGCACAGATGGTATATGACCTGGCTGCTTTCACAGGTTGTCCTACCTCTGATGAGGCAGGATAAGCATGTGACAGGGCTGGCATAGGACGTGCTGGGTGAGTTGATAGGGCAGGATATGATCCTTATGACAAAGGGTTTGGAGTTAGTGTGGCATAGGGATGAACCAGGATGTTATGTAGCTTGGGTGGGTGACAGAATGCTACTTTAGGAAAGGTCAGAATGATTTTGTGTAAGATGTCCCTCATTTCCAGGCATGGCGATAGATAATCAAAGCCCTGTAGAAGGTTATCGTTCCTTTTGCAAGGGGATATTTAATGGTTAGGTGGGCACTCCTTTGTAGCTGATCTTGCGGCTAGTGGGATGATTAGGAATGTATGAGGATATGGCAATGGAAATTTGTTTGTGGACAAGGTTTTTTTTTTTTTTTTTGGGGGGGGGGGGGGGGGGGGGTACTGCCTATCCATGAAGACCCCCAAGAGACCGTCAGCATATTGGGCAAGAGAGCTCTTGTCACTACAGATACACCAGTCACTGTTGGCCAGGTTATGTGGCTGTATGGGAGCAGTTTTTTGGTGAGAAAGGGATGTGATGACAGCTGCTGAACTTCAGGCACTGTTGGTGGTTAGTGGGTTTAATATGGACAGAGGTGTGGGTGGAGCAGTCTGAGTGGTAGAGATCAATGTTGAGAAAGGTGGCATGTTGGGTTGAGAGAGCCCAAGTGAAGTGGATGGAAAGAAAGATGTTGAGGCTGTAGTGGAATGATGATTGGGTAGCTCGGCCCTGAGTTCAGATGATGAAGATAAGTGAACCTGAACCAGACAAGCAGTTTGCAGTTTTGGGAAGTAAGGTTTCCTCTTGAGGTCCCACAGAAAGATTGACATAGGAGGCTACAATGCCGGTGCTCATGGCTATCATGGCTGTGCTGTGGATTTGTCTGTATATCTTCTGCTCAAAGGAGAAGTATTTGTGACTCAAGATATAACTGTAAGGTGTATGAGGAGTGAGATAGTATGTTTGGGGTAAAGAGGGTATTAGTAGAGGTAGTATTTGATAGAGGTAAGGCCACTGGCACAAGAAATGTTGGTGTGTGGGGAAGTGGCATCAACAGAGTCGAGTAGGGATCCATTAGGTAAAGGGGTGGGAATGATGGAAAGTCGGTGAAGGAAGCAGTTGATATCTTTGATGTGAGGGGCTAGGTTCTGGGCAATTGATTGGAGTTGTTGATCAACAAGAGCAGAAACTCTTTCAATAGGAGCACAATAACCAGCTACAGTGAAACATCCATGGTTGCTGGGTTTGTGGATCTTGTGGGCATGTGGAAGGTAGGTGTGCAAGGTGTCATTGGGGTGATGAGTGAGTGGGGTGATGAGTGAGGTGGTCTCAGGAGAGATGTTCTGGAATGGGTCTAAGGATTTAAGTAGGGATCTGAGGTTATGGTGGGCTTCTGGGGTGGAATCAATTTGGTAGTGCTTGTAAGTGAAGGAGTCAGACAATTGGGGGAAGCCCTTCTCTCAGGTAGTTACTGCGATTTCATCATGACAATGGTAGAGCCTTTGTTGGCATGGAGGATGATTAGGTTAGGATCCGTCTTGAGGTTGTGAACAATCATCCTTCCTTCTTCTGAGTATTCTTCGGAAGAGACCTGGAAATGGATGGCAGGCCAAGCTGGAGGTAAGGAATTCCTGGAAGGGGACCTGGGGACAGAAGGTCATGGTTGGATGGTCGTGTGAACTAGAAGAGGCAGTGTTCAATGCTCAGATAAAGTTGAGTTTGGTTGGAGGGATTGATAGCAAAGAGGTGTTTCTACTGTATGGATTGGGAGAAGAAGACTAGGTCATTGAGAAGTCTAACATGTTTAAACTTGGAGCTGACGCCTTTGGATAAGACTGAAACATCTGTGGGATTGAGGCCTTTTATGGAAAGATTAGCAACAGTGTTTTGGGTTTGTCTGGGCTCTGGATTTCATGGATTGTTCAGGGCGAGTTTTCAAGGAATCAACAAACTGAATAGCTCAGCTAGGCTGAGTTTGGATGCTATGAGGGGTTGATGAGGGGGTTCACTGTGGGTAGGATGGGTGTTGAATGCAGGAGATGGAAGCAACAGGTTGGCCAATTTGTTGAGGTGGCACCTGGAATTCTCTTCCAATTGTTAGAGGATAAGGGTTTCAATTTTGGAGATGTGGTTGGTATATTTAGTTAGGATAGCACAGTAACAATATGTTGCAGATACAACAGAAATGGTTATGGAATACATGTGTCATGGAGTTGCATTTCTGCAATACCATGTATGTGAGGGACTGGCAGAATGTGAAAAGTTTAACAATGTTGTGAAAGAAAGTGGGATCCAGAAATGAGAATTTTTAATGTTAGATCCTTGGGGGAGGGAAGGGGTGGATTTCAAGGCTTAGGCAGAATTTAGGAAACAGGATGAGGGACTGGTTTCTAGCTAAGGAACTGAATATTTTTATGGTCTGGTGCACACAGATGGAGCAGGGGTCCATTTTGGTTGAGATGGCGATAAAAGAAACATGAAATGGCATGGGAAATAGAAGGATGAAATGTTAGGTGGCTGTAAAGTGAACTACACAAGAAAGTCTGAGTTTGGGGAGTGAAAAGGATGGAGTAAACTGTGCTGAGGACAATAGGATAGTTTTGTAATGTAAGGATATTTGATCACCCATAAGGTATCGTGACACATGGAAAGAAAAAGGAAAGACATAATATTCTGATGCTACCAATGTACAAGGAGGTGTGGGTGGATCTGGAACTGAAATATAGTGGTTGGTTGCTAGGAGAGTGGTTTAACTGTGATCCAATGGCTGTGCAGTTCACAGAATAGCATGCAATGAAATCATTGCTACTGGCTGTCACAAAAGTCATACGCAACTACTCTGGTCAGGGCCAGTGAACAAATTGCATAAGAAAGGCAAGAGGAAAGTGCATTAAAACACATGGCTGGACAATACAGGAGAGACAAAGTAGATGTAAATTATGGTGATTGTTGGACAAGATTTATGATGGAAGGGAACCGCTAGTTCATATAAATATAACACAAAACTTCTGGTAGAACATAAATAATTTAGAAGCAAAGCGACAACCAGTTATTGAATAGCACAAGCATTGGTTCATTGAGAGGGACATACAAATGAGAAAGAAAACTCACTAGTTTTGGAATAAATCCTTTGCTGAGCTAGAGTACAAACACACACACACTCACATGCACACACATACAGCTGTGCCCCTTCGTTGTGCTGGTTAGAAATGCATTTCAGCATGTGGACTAGCATGGAGAGGGGGTTGTTATCAGATGGGGCAGGTAGTGGGTGGCAGGAAAGGGGATTGGGGTGGGAAGCTAGCAGCTCAGAGCAAGACAGCAGTTTTTCTGGCTAGGAATGCAGGATTGAGGGATGGCAGGTCCACAGGCTAGGCATATGATGAAAAGGTACCGGAAGCAGTGAGA
Source organism: Schistocerca cancellata (assembly GCF_023864275.1). Classification (NCBI taxonomy): domain Eukaryota; kingdom Metazoa; phylum Arthropoda; class Insecta; order Orthoptera; family Acrididae; genus Schistocerca; species Schistocerca cancellata. The sequence goes on from NC_064634.1 coordinate 188,111,681, forward strand.
TGAGGTACACAATGAAGGTGATGTGGAGACTTGGATTGGGAGGTGGTGACAGGACAGAGGTATTGGAAACTGTTGGGTGGAGAGTGTGGCAACAGTGAGTAAATGAAAATTGAGGCCACAAGGGTTATGGGAGTGAAGGACGTGTTACAAGGATAACACCCATTAGCATTGTTCAGAAAAGTTAGTGGTGGTGAGAAGGTTCCAGATGCCCATGGTTGTGAAGCAGCCATTGAAATTGAACATGTTGTGCTCAGCCGAATTTTGTGTCACTGGTGGTCAGTTTTGTTCTTGGCCACAGTTTTAAGGTCGCCATTTATTGTGGTGGACAGCTGGTTGGTTGTCATATCAACATAAAAAAATTGTGCAGTGATTGCAGAAGAGTTGCTATATGATGTGGGTGCTTTCATAGGTGATACTGTTGTGATGGGGTAGGATAAGCCTGTGACAGTGAAACATTCATTTCATCCATCCTAGAAGCTTCTGTGACATTGCACAAAGTCATACTCACAGCTGCAGCTAGAATCTACATGTCCTTCTGATGTACCATGGTGTAATGGTTTAATTGGAAATGTTTCTGGTGTACCAGGATTAATTACATTTCTGGTCTACCAGAATTAATAACCTACTGTGCCACACTGTTCAATCATATACAGTAAGGGTCACCAGCCTCACTTTAACCTGCAAGTCAGTGTTAAATTCTCACAATTCTGAAGACAATAATTACAAAAATCTATTGTTAACTAACTACTTTCAGGTAAGACTTCAAGATCTGATCACTGTATTGGAAAGGTTTACCACTAACAATTCAAAAAATCACTATCAACTGGCTATTGACAATTATCCTACTAACCAAATATAGACACAGTTGAATGTCAACAGGGAAAAGGTCACTAAAAAACTATCACTTTCAGATCTGCACAGAAAATGGTAAAATTTTTTGACAAGAATTAACCATAGTTCAGTCCATCTTGTCCACTAAAACCCTACTGCCTAACTAGTTACTGGCTCCACAAAATGTTTTGAGGTCTCCCTTTGTAACATCTGAACACACAAGACATTCCAAGAAAACAGAATGCTGCCTGTGCAGAAATCAACACCCGAGTCAGGGAATGCTCTTTGATTTCACTCAATCTTTCATATAACACTCCATCACTTTGTAGATCATTGAAGATCACCTACTCTTGACTGCAGAGGTTCACACTTTGGCACCTTAACTCCATGAGGCCTCCTGTCAGACTTCTTCAATTTTGTGAGCTTCGCCTTGCACTGTTTAAAATACAGTCCTCTCAGCCCCATTCAGGAAACAGCAGCAAAAAGTTGATATTTTCACTGCACATTCTCTGGATTCTGCTTACAGCATTCCTGTAATGTGCTGCCTCCTGTTAGAATGTTCAGACAGTTTCAGCAGTGGCCAACATGAGGAGATTTCTCTCCCTGTAAAACCAATTGTTTAGAAGGATTAAGGAAAATCCAGCCCTCCTCTTCAGGCTCATGTTACACACAATTACTGAGCTATCTATGTAGTATAATTCATTTATTTGGTTTAGGAAGGTTCGATTTTATTTGCAAGGAAATTTTAATTTTAATATCCCACTGACATCAAAATGAATATACAAAGACCAGTGACTCATACTGCAAAGAATGGAAGAAAAAAATATGCAGTGGACTGTGGTGTTCATGGCACTGTGATTTACATGGCAGGGAATATTTTGAAGTTTACCATACATGGGGGTTTCCTCCCATTCACTTGTCTACACAGTGCGTGAAGACTGTATTGTAATTTCACATCTGGATGTTCTCTGGACTAATCATGTCATTTGTTCATGACTGTTGTGCCTGCTTGAGATATGAGTATAGTAGCATCTGTCTATTGCTATTAAGTTCTCCTTTGGCAGACTGTGGTACCCTTTTGGCCAAGTGATTGACATGGGCCTCACCTGTGAGATGTTCCCACCACTTGTAATTCAAATTGTGCAAATTTCATTTTTCCTCATTTATAGTCCTGGAAAATCCACATGATCAGTAACTCTTATGAATTATGCATAATTTACTCTGTGTTTCCGTATAGTCTGTAGCATGACAATAATGACTTTTGTGATCTAAACTGATGACTACAAAGAAATGACTGCTTAAACATTAATGAGTCTAATCTTGTCTTTAGGGTTCCTTGGCAGTGGTACATGAAGAATTGTAGTATACCCTTAGATTCCTCATCTGTCTTCAAGTGTCTGCCAGTTCTTGTTTTTTAGTATTTGTGTGACATGGATCAAACAAAGCTATCACCATCCACACAGACTTTTCTTTCTGTATGTTCAATATCCTCTATTAAACTTGTTTGGGATGGATCCCCAACACTTGAATAAATTCTATGTATTTTGTTAGTAATCTCGTTTGTAGACTTTTAGAATTTTCTCTGTATCCTACCCCTGGATTGTCCATCATTTGGTACTGAGTCTTTGTGATCTGGCCATTGCATACTCTCACAATTTGATATGCAAAAGTAGTTCAATGTCTAGACTGATTTCAGTTGTGGATCATTGGTGTCGTAATCATAAGATTCTCCTTTTTTTGTGAAGTGCACTGCTTGACATTTCTGAATATTTAATGCAAATTGGCAATCTTTGCACCTTTCTTAAATACTGTTAAGATGTGCCAGAATATTTGTAAAGCTTCTTTTCAGGTAGTAAATACTTCATTATAGAACTCATTATAAAAACTAACCAACCTGAATGGAATAGAGGGAAAGTGGTTGCACACTGGACTCACATTTGGGAGGATTATTGTTCAAATCACCATCCAACCATCCTGATTTTAGTTCCCGATGATTTTTCTAAATCACTCTAGGCAAATGGCAGGATGGTTCCTCTGAAATGACGTGGCCAATTTCTTTCCCCATCCTTAAAAAATGATAATATCTCTAAGGAGTTCATTGCCAACAGAATGTTAAACTCGAATCTTCCTACCTTTCAACTTGAATGAATTCAAAATAAAGATTACCATAATGCTAAGGAATTCCCTTTTATCCACTTGAATATAATAAACATATCTTGACTATTTTAAAAAAGTGTATAATAAACAAAACATCTAATTGACACTTTCCTGTTTTTATAATGCAACATCTATATGAATAAAAATGTAAATGTCCATTTGTTCAGAATCTTAAATGTTCAAAGTTCATCGTCAATTACTTCAAAATTTTCATACAACATTGCATTCAAATGTGCATGTATTTTTGTAAACCTACTAGTGCACCACATATAATATATAAATATATAGGTAATGATTAAAGAGGAAATCAACAGAAGTTTAAGTGTTCATTTGAACAACACAGTGAATCTCTTAAAGTTCTTCACTGATTGCTTAGGAATTTTGACAAAACATTGCATTTGAATACACACATCTTTTTATATACCTATTGCAGTAATGTTATCTCATACACACCCCGGGTGCAAATGTGACCAAAAAACAAAAATTGAGTTAGAGCCACCATCTTGTAAGGTTTTGCTGTGGCTGTCTAATGCTATATCATTTAGATTGTAAATATGACTCTTAAGACATATAAAATGAGGTCAGAAAATTGCTTACAGGTGTGAAGGTAGCCATGCCTGCACTGCATCTGGTAGCAAACCCAGCTATATGCTAATTGCTTGCAAAAGAGCCAAAGTGTTAAGGAATGTGGCCACCAATGAAGGATATGAATGCAGAACTGGACATATCATCTTACCCCACTTTACTCTTTATAAAAGCTGCAGTTTTGAGAATCCTGTGACTAAAATGTTAAGGTTGGCAGTATTGGAAAGAATCTCATATGATTTTGCTTCTAGTGCTCACTTGCAAAAAGGAAAGTACAAGAAGGCATTATTTTATGATAAACTTATCAAATGGAATGCTTGTTCCATTGCTGAATTTAGAAGTACTTTGTGGTTTCAATAATGAAGAAGAAACTTCCACTATTGAAGAATGTCAACAAGCCTGATGAAAATGGTGCTGAGACAGGGAAGAGGCCACAAGAAACTTTAGTTCCAGGATGATAAGAAGAAATATACAGCAATGGAGCTGAAATGTCAAAAAAGAAGAGTGAGGAAGACCACATCTTATAGTAATATTCAAATATTTATATGTTACAAGTTCAATATTGTTGGAATTAATAACCTAAAAGCATAACTTCATATTACCCTCTTCATTGCCAGGTAGCCTCTGCAAATCTAAAATATAATTCTCCCTTTGAACTCATTTCATGTTAATTCAACTAACTTGAAAACAGAAACACTGAACTTCTGATTGCTTCAACATATGACTATTATCAGTTGGGTTTTAATGCTGATACCCAGCATAGAGGACCTGTAAGCTCCTTCCTGTTGAGTTTCAGTTAATTTTATTTTTCAGCTATTTTTAGGTACCAAAACTGCAAACATCCTACTGAAAAGCTGTAATGCGTGAACTCACGCTGCAGGACATACATAGGATCCATGAAAAGTTTTATGAAGAAAGTAACTGAGATGGGCAGAGCAATTATATTTGGCAGCATCATATTATGTTGTTTCCTCAAAAATGAGCTTAGAGAGGACAAAATATCAAGAATGCAACTAATTACAAACTTTTTAATCCAAAGAAACTTGAACGAGTTTCTGAAAACATAAGGGCATGCAGAGTGGCTTTCATGGGCATCAAACTTAACAAAATCTGTCAGATTACGATGCACCATCACTCGCCTGCAACCATGGAGGAAGGGGAGGTGACAGAAGAACAAAGCTGTACAATGATAGGTAAACTGCAGACACACTGAATTAAAAGTCATTATTCTACAAAAAAATGCTTCATCAGCAATATTTGAGCAGTGAATTAGATGTGAAAGTAATGTGGGAAATGTTCTATAAGAAACATCCCAATGAGGACGTAAAGTATGACTACTACTGGACAGTATTTTGGAAATAATTTTAATATTGGCTTCTGAGTACCTTGCTGACACATGCTCATCCCTGAAAAGGATTTCCTTGTAAAATTGACCAACTGAATAGAAAAATTTAGAACATCAGGTTCACAGCACACAAGACTGAAGGAAGACATCATCAGTCAACTTATTTTATCCGATGACTGCCAGAAGAATTTAGTCCTTCCAAAAGTGCAGATTTGGTGGCCTTCTAAAAGCCCAGATTTGCTGAGGTTCCTCAATGAACACTCAGATGTAAGAAAATGTGACCTTGTACGTTCAGCTTGAGAATGAGTTTGCAAAGGGGACATATCAGATTGCTTCACCTCTTCATCATCAGCTGCTTCATGCTGATTTGGATGATGTCAACAAACTACACCACTTTTCAGATGGATTTTGTGGGCAAAATAAGAATACAACAATTACTGGGATGTTGACATACTGATTCCTCTTTGATGATCCAGTACATGTAGAAAGTATGGAAATGTGGTTTCCAATCATTGGTCATTCATTTACAGCTCCCAACAGAATTTTCAGAAACAGAGAGAGAAAATTTTCCTGACTGAGAGTAATCGAAAATCCTACAATCTACATCAATATAATGGAGAAATTCACCACAGTAATGCCCTCGAGGTTGGATGACTGCAAAGTGAGAGACTAGAAGAAGTTCACCAATGACATAATCAAAGCTGTTGCGTATTGGAACATCCAGTTTCAAGAGTAAAAAAAAATTATCTTCATGAAGACAGCAAACAGAAAGTCATGTTCTGTGCAGGGAGAACCAGTCTTCAATTTTGAGAATGGAGAGCTGAAATCTCTTTTGAATAGAATAAACATTTCAGGAAATAAACTTTTCCTAAGGAGATTCTAAGAAGGATCCCACTGGGAAAAAAGCTAAAATTATGGACTATTTTGGAAATTTGTGGTAAGTTCCTATTGGAGCAAACTGCTAAGGTCATCAATAGCTAGGCTTATGCACTGCTTAATCTAACTTAAACTAACTTATGCTAGCTAAGAACAACACACTCACCCATGCCCAAGGGAGGACTTGAACCTCCGGCAGGGGGCGCCATGCAAACTGTGACAAGGCGCCTCACACTGCGCGGCTACCCTGTGCGGCATTATGGACATCCAGCAGTAACTAGCACTTCACTAGGAACAGATGTGGCCCAAGGAGGAAAGTTAAAATTCTACACTGAAGTTTATGAGCTGTAGGGGCTTGTGGAAATGGGCAAAAATCAAAACAGTAAGGTTGAAGAACTTGATTTGGAGCGTTTGGATGATGACAATTCCCCAAATGCCGTTTAAGTCATTTTACCTTGTGATTTTGCCAGACATTTCATTTTCAAAAGTTTTTTATTTCCAAAGATTTCCCACTTTCATTAAAGGCATTATTAGCATGAAGTCTGAACTGAATGATTAGTACTGACCAAGATCATTACTGTAGCTTGTAATTGGTCAAGTTTCATATCTTTATGTAAGAGTTTAAACAACTTTAAAGATTTGCAATATAATGATGTTTCAGTTTTGTCCATTTAAGCTTTTCCCTGTCACATTATTTTAAAATACCTCCTATAGTCTACCATAGTTTCCAACATAGCCACATATGCCTCTCAATTACTTTTGCAGCCAGTTTTGCAATTTATTGCATTTCTATAATGGCCATTGATGCTGTTGCATGACTGGCTAACTTGACCATTCAGTTGGTAACGGACTAAACCCAAATTTTGATATAAAATGAGTAATTTAGTTGTTAATGAAGTATCTTAAAGACATCACATTAGGTCAATATGGTTTTCCTTCCCTTTTCTTTGTAATACTGCTATGAGAGCATGGGTGTTTTTCCACTGCCAAAAATCTTTCACCATTGACTCCGCTACATTCACACCTCTCCCCCTTCTTGTGCATCTTCACTTCCCTTCTCTATCTGACCTGAAGCCTTGTTATTGCAAACAAAATCCTAACTGGGAAACAAAGCCATTTAAAATGAATGGGTAAATTGATTGGGATCCTCTCCAGCTGCTGGATCTGTGAGGATAGTAGCTGCAAGGACATGATTTTTCATATTTTTAATGTGAATGGGTAGGAGTGAAAAGTTTCAGCTGGTACAGACTCCATAGAAGTATTGTAGTCATAAGTTGATAAGTCATAAATACAACATTCCTCTTCTCCCTTAAAAGTAATCATGGACAAAGAGAGAGAGAGAGAGAGAGAGAGAGAGAGAGAGAGAGAGAGAGAGAGAGAGCACACTTTTCTGTAAGCAACTGTCATTTAAAATTATGTACAAGGAGAAAGAATATACAGGGAATAAACAAGTTATCTAATGTTTTAAAAGCCCTGATATCTAAGTTAAAACTGAATCTGAGAAAGAAAATGAAGTGGTACATTTTCACAGCAGAGCATTTTATTTCTTGCAATCAGTTTTGACAGAAAGCCTGTACATTATTATTTAAAAAATATATAGCCTGTTTCTGCATGAATGGTAATATAGTATCATGTAACAATTTGAAGTAAAATGGTTGAGAACTTATCAAGAGTTTTGCTAGCAAATTTAACCTTTTTTATATTAAATATATATTTATGTACACTCATCAAAAAAAGTTTTGATTCACCTCAGTTCTGAAAGTTCTGGAACCTGTACAGAAAATTGGAATTGAGATCAACATAAACATCATTTCCGCCCTTTTTTTGCTCATGAAAACCACACATTGCATGTTGTACCACCATACAGCAAGACCTTCAAAGGTGGTGCTCCAGACTGCTGTACACACTAGTACCTCTAATACCCAGTAGCACATCCTCTTGCATTGATGCATGCCTGTATTCATTGTGGCATACTGTTCACAAGTTCATCAAGGCACTGTTGGTCCAGATTGTCCCACTTCTCAACAGCGATTCGGCGTAGATCCCTCAGAGTGGTTGGTCGAGCATGTTGTCCATAAATGGCCCTTTTAAATCTATCCCAGGCATGTTTGAGAGGGCTCATGTCTGGAAAACACGCTGGCCACTCTAGTCGAGCAATGACGTTATCCTTTAGGAAGTCATTCACAACATGTGCATGATGGGGGCACGAATTGTCGTCCTTGAAGATGAATGCCTCGCCAATATGCTGCCGATATTATTGCATTATCGGTCGGAGAATGGCATTCATGTGTCGTACAGTCATTACGGCACCTGCCATGACCACCATCAGCATACATCGGCCCCACATAAAGCCTCCCTAAACATCAGGGAACATCCACCTTGATGCACTCGCTGGACAGTGTGTCTAAGGCATTCATCCTGACCGGGTTGCCTCCAAACACGTCTCTGACAGCTGTCTGGCTCAAGGCATATGCAACAGTCATTGGTGAAGAGAGTGTGATGCCAATCCCAAGCAGTCCATTTGGCATGTTATTGGGCCCATCTGCACCATGCTTCATGGTGTCATGGTTGCAAAGATGGACCTCGCCATGGACATCAGGAATGAAGTTTGCGGCATAGCAATGTTACAAAGTTCGCTAGCACTGAGTGAAGCAGGCTGCATATTAATGTACACCTACCTCAGTACAGCGTTTGTTCACCATATGTTGCTCTGCATTCGTAGGTACTATGTAGATGATGTTAAAAGCATCGTCAAAGAAAACCATCATCCATATTTACGACTGCATAGTCTGCGTACCTCAGGTAACAAAATAAACCTGTAAATCTCTAGTAATAATGGGAAAAAGTGGATGCTTACTTCCTTCATTGAAAATGTCTGCTTCTCAATACTAATGTTTTTTATTGTCTTTTAATTGTGATGTCAACAAGCCCACATTTTCATCAATGGCACATCTGCTACTAGATCATGCAGCTTGTATCCCACGCAAGACAGCCAGAAATGTGCCAAGTCCAACCCAAAATATTACAAGATTAATACAGTCAATACTTTGCTCAAAATGAGTTTCACACTCTGTCCTTTTCAGTGGATTCTTCAAAGGAAGATGCTCACTAAAAAATGTTCTGTAAATACATACTGAACATGACATGCAGAATTCTTCACAAAGGCTGATAGTTCCACATGCGGTTTTCTCTACAATAAACACTCCAAAATCTCCCAAACTCCACAGAACTGTCAGTAAATGCATCTGCTTGCACAGTGATATAAACCAAATATGAAATAACAGGCACTTCATTTTGCAAATAACTTTTTCGGATATGTCTAACATGATCTTCTCGTCTGGCAGCTAGTCTATGACTCTCTCAATGCCATTGCTCACAGCGAATATACTACTTGATAGAGCACAGGAAAGACTTCACTTTGATTGACTGATCAAATGAACAGTCAATCAGATCAATCTTTCAAGATCATATTCGCGCCTAAACTGTTCTGAGCCAATCACTACATCAGATTCATTGGTGTCACTTCAGCATGCAAATTATTATTATAATTTTTATTTATTAATTGAAACTAAATGAAATTAATCTTGAGATAACTTTAGGAAAACATTACTCTAGCTGCCTTCTTACAAAAACAAGTATGCTTGGACATATGTCATCAGCAATGTGGGTACAAACATCTTTCCCACGCTATGATCGCATAATGCATTACATTAAATTAATCTTGAAATTTAACGTATGTCCATACACACTCTCACTCACTCTCATTTACTCCCACAATGACATAAGACACAAATAATAATTTTGTCTGAATTTTATATTACGAAAATGAAAATTAAAGTTTTAATATGAAAATCTCAATTAACTTCACACTGCGAGTTCTGTTTATGTTTTCAAATAACGAAAGAAATATATATTGTTATTGTTCCTATCTGAATTTACTTTCTTAAGTGTTGGTTAAGTACTTTTTTAATGGATTTTTTATATCTCCAAAACTATTATAGGTGGTGGTATCAAATTTTGACACAAAGTTCGTCTGAATAACAAAATGTCATGTGGCGTTGCTTTCAGGATTCCTCTGAGCCGTAATCCATAGGTAGCAGTCATCCACTGCAGTAGCAGCCCTTGGGTGGCCTGAGTGAGGCATGTCATTGACAGTTCCTGTCTCTTTGTATCTCCTCCATGTCTGAACAACATCGCTTTGGTTCGCTCCGAGACCCCTGGACACTTCCCTTGCTGAGAGCATTTCCTGGCACAAAGTAACAATGCAGACATGGCTGAATAATGATATTGACTGCATACTTGTGGTTGAACTACAGACAACATGAGTTGCGTACCTCCTTCCTGCTAGCAGAATGACTGGAACTGATTGGGGACTGTGCCTGTGATACAGTATCCACAGTCAACATCTATCTTCAGTAGTTCTGGGAGCTGGGGTGATGCAAAACTTTTTTTGATATGTGTATAACAGACAGGGCATTCAAAAAAAGTGTCAAATACTTTGAGAGGTGATAGTACTCAGTGAAACAAGAAAAATAAGTCCAATAAATATCTGTCTGGAAATGCATACTTTCTAAGATAACCATGTGTTTATAGGAATGACTGTGTGACACTTAGTTGCGGATATTAGTACAGTTGTTGCACTAACAATCCTTTGGGTGTGTCAGCAGGGTATTATGATGTCTTACTCACAGTACTCTACCTACTATTAGGTGATCTGTTGTAGGCTACATTAGTTTTTGTTGAGTTTGTGTGCCTTAGTGTACAGTACTGTCAAACCTGAGTATGTATAATGATGTTTTCCTTTCTTCCAGATACAGATTCACTTATGTGTTTACTATTATTGTGCTGTTTGTATGTACAAGTAGTGTAGTGCATTTACATTTTCTCTCTTGCACTACTGGTTAGCAATGGAAGCCTACTATTCAACAAGTAAAATGGAGGATGATATTCTGCTATGGTTTAGCAAACGGACATGACCTGTGAGCCTATGCCCTCTGTACTGAAAAATATGCACAGCACAGAGTGTGCCCTGATAAGCTGTTAAACAGATTTTTACAGCATCAGAGGGCACTGGTATCCTTGCATCTTGGAAGACTAACAGTAGAAGGCCCTGCACGGTCCACACACCTGACATGGAGAATCATGTGCTACATTCTGTGGAAGAAATCCCTGGGACCAGTTTTTGACAATCAACAGCAGCAGAAGGTGTCTCTCACTCTCTTATCTATGGGGTATTGCATGAACAATTGCTGTATGCATATCATCCACAGTGTGTTCAAGCCCTAAGGATACAGGATCATCATGGCAGACAGCACTTCTGTCAGTGGCTGTTGCAGAAGTGGCCCGCAGATCCCAAGATTTTATTTACAGATGAGGCAGTGTTCCCAAGAGATGGTTAAATTTCCGTAACCAACATGTATGGACAGCTGTAAAGCCCGAAGCAATTCAGTAAAGAGGGTGTCAGCACCAATTCTCAATCAACATATGGGTGGGTGTACTTGGCACTAGATGAATAGGGCCATACATGTTACCACAAAGGTTAACTGGGATGCACGATCTGGACTTTCTTGTGAATGTATTGTCTATCTTGCTGGAGGCTGTGTCATTGCAGTAACAAATACAAATGTCCTTCATGCATGATCGTGCACCAGCACACTTTCATCACAATGTGTGCGAATATCTGATGTAGACATTTCAGGACTGCTGGATTGGTCATAGGGAGGGGTACTTACTGCTCTGCTCATTTCACAGATCTGAATCCTCCAGGCTTTTGGTTATGGGGACACTTGACTGAATTGATCCACACCATGCCAATCAATGATATGCGGATACTATTGGGTCACGTCTTAAGTGCGTGCCATCAGATACAGCAGCTGAGTATACTTCAAAGGATGTGTCATTCCTTATGACAGAGGGATGCCACATTGAACACTTTCTACAGACACGTGTTCACTGTATAAAGTATGCATTTCTGGACCCATGTTTATTGGACTTATCACAGAAAGTATGCATTTCCAGGCACATGTTTATTGGAATTACGCCTCTTGTTTCGACGAGAACTACCACCTCTCAAAGTATTCACACTTTTCTTTTGAACTTCCTCTATGTAGCAAGAACAGAAGGGAATGCAAAATACAATTTCTAGATTTCCTATTTCCCTTCTAACTACACTCCATAATGTTTTGATTTTATTTTCAGAATTATTAATCACTCACTTAACTTGAAAGCTTTTTGATTTCCTAATTGCTCCTGTCAATAATTAATAATACCTTCTATAAATAATTCAGGATTAAAGGTATAACTCACTGAATAGCCGAGGCATTGAGTTGTCAACAAATTCACAAACAAGACTGACACAATGTAGCTGTACAGGTGTGTATGTGATTCACATGTTCCTGCACATGTACTCTGTAACAAGAAAAAGGATTTACCTGGCAGATAGCAAAGTTTTCAGTCTTGTTCATGTGTCTGTTGATGACTCAACACCTCCACTATCAGATGAGTTATTACTTTTACTGCTAAATTACTTCCAATCTTCCAGAACTTTCCATATCTTATTAACAACACCTTCCGTAGCTTGAAAGTAGTTACACATCTGAGCTTATCCTGAGCAGTAGGTATAGACCTCTCTTTGATGACTAACTCATGCAGAAAAATTATGTCTATTAAAATGCTACTGTAGTAACACTGTTCACGCACTGCACTTTCTGTGGATCGGGACTGTATCCTGGGCAGGCCCGATGATCACTGACTGGGCCGGCCCGTGCTGCTCAAGTTGTTGTTGTTGTTGTTGTTGTTCAGCCGTCAGAGGTCGCGTCCGAATTCTCGCGTGCCCTCTGGTGGACGGGACTCTACTTGCGGCAACTACCGTCCATGACGCGCCGTGCCATTGTGCGCCTCCCGCAATCTGTTTGATGGCTACTGCAGCTACTGCCTTGCACAGTTTAGGTGGGGAAGTTTACAACTAAAGTTAGATTGCAAGTATTAAGTAAAATTTCTGTATCACACTTTTGCTTACAGCTGCAGATTGCGTGGGAGTGGGTTCCACTGCAACCCCATTTGTTCGTATTCATGGAAAACAGATTGTCACTGCAACATGTTAATACATGTTGGGGGACTAGCAGATTTTGATTTTCCAACCAATTATTCTATAGCACAAGTGAGCTAATTCTGTCAGCTTGTTTTGTTCTCAACACTTGCACATATTACAGGTAGCTTATTTGAATTGTCTATCATTTTAAATTAAAGTATTTTTATTTCCAATTTCCTTCAACAAAGTTGGACCTGTCCATTATTTTTACAGAGGGCAAGTATATTGTTCTGCCATCTTACAATATTTTCCCTTTAAGAAATCTGGTGAGGAGGCTGACGAAGTGTCATCATACTAGTCATCTTGATCTGACAGGCTAATGGGATACTGCTTCTCTGTAACTTCCACTGCACATCCCCAGGGATGCTCTCATGTCATCTTTCTTGATTCTGTTAGTCAGATGGCAACATGTGATTCATACTTGCCAATGGTTTCTCAGCAGAGATTTGCTACAACAATCATGTCTCTGTTTCAGAACTGAACAAAAATTCATTGAATAATACTGATGATCAAAGAATTCTTTCTTCAGTGTGTTTCTTTTTGCATGGAAACTTACATATAAAAGGTCTTTGATTCAAGCAAAGAAAAACTTTTATTTATTCAATGATTTGTCATGAAAAATTTTTTATGTTTCTGGGACTGCAGCTTCATCCTGCGATGTCCTAGATGTTTAATATCTCAAGGCCAAAAAGAGCAAATACACTCCTGGAAATTGAAATAAGAACACCGTGAATTCATTGTCCCAGGAAGGGGAAACTTTATTGACACATTCCTGGGGTCAGATACATCACATGATCACACTGACAGAACCACAGGCACATAGACACAGGCAACAGAGCATGCACAATGTCGGCACTAGTACAGTGTATATCCACCTTTCGCAGCAATGCAGGCTGCTATTCTCCCATGGAGACGATCGTAGAGATGCTGGATGTAGTCCTGTGGAACGGCTTGCCATGCCATTTCCACCTGGCGCCTCAGTTGGACCAGCGTTCGTGCTGGACGTGCAGACCGCGTGAGACGACGCTTCATCCAGTCCCAAACATGCTCAATGGGGGACAGATCCGGAGATCTTGCTGGCCAGGGTAGTTGACTTACACCTTCTAGAGCACGTTGGGTGGCACGGGATACATGCGGACGTGCATTGTCCTGTTGGAACAGCAAGTTCCCTTGCCAGTCTAGGAATGGTAGAACGATGGGTTCGATGATGGTTTGGATGTACCGTGCACTATTCAGTGTCCCCTCGACGATCACCAGTGGTGTACGGCCAGTGTAGGAGATCGCTCCCCACACCATGATGCCGGGTGTTGGCCCTGTGTGCCTCGGTCGTATGCAGTCCTGATTGTGGCGCTCACCTGCATGGCGCCAAACACGCATACGACCATCATTGGCACCAAGGCAGAAGCGACTCTCATCGCTGAAGACGACACGTCTCCATTCGTCCCTCCATTCACGCCTGTCGCGACACCACTGGAGGCGGGCTGCACGATGTTGGGGCGTGAGCGGAAGACAGCCTAACGGTTATGTCAAATACATAACAGTTGTCCTTGCCATACCACTTGACAATGATAGATGGTTGTTCACAGGACTTTGAAAGCATGATCTTCTGCTTACTTTACAGGCCTGTATTCTGCCTTTAAAAAAGGAAGTCCCATATCAAAACCTGACAGCCTAATGGTATTAAATAGAGGGAACAGCATAATTTTTGAAGCCACCTTACAGTATGTTTGTTACTAATGCAAATGGTGTGCAGGAAAAGCAACTGTTGATTAGCCTCTGTGTGTGCTGGAATCTCTCTAATTTACCTTAATGATCTTTTAATGACATGTATGTAGGAGGAAACATTACATTTGTTAACTCTTCTAGGAATTCATGTTCTTGAAATTTCAATGGTAAACCTCTCTGTGATGCACCATGAATATTTTTTAGTGTCTACCACTGTAGTTGGATTACCATTTCTGTAATGCTTTCACTCTTACTAAAAGAATCTGATATGGAGCATCCACCTATTTTTTGGATCCTCTTTATTTCCCTATCATCTTATCTGGTAAGCATGTCACAATGAGGAGCAATACTTACGTACTGGTTTAATTAGGGTTTTGTAAGGTCTCTCCTTTGTGAGTGGACTACATTTCCTCAGGATCCTTTAAGTGAATCTCAGTCTAATGTCTGACTTTCCTGCCATTAGTTTTATATGGTCATTCCACTTTAAATCACTCTGTATAGTTACTCTCAGATATTTAAGGACAGTTTCCAGTGATTGTTCAACAACAATTACATTTATTTATGTTAAGAACCAGCTATCAGTTCCTGCACCAACCATCAAAGATCTGTAGATCTTCTTGAATTTTACTGCAATTCTCTAGTGTTATGACTTGTCTGCTTGCAACATTATCATCCACAATCAATCTCATGGTGCTTTTGATATTACAGGTCTTTCAGGTCTTTCATATATGAGGGCAGTTCAATAAGTAATGCAACACATTTTTTTTCTCAGCCAATTTTGGTTGAAAAAACCGGAAATTTCTTGTGGAATATTTTCAAACATTCTAGCTTCGTCTCGTATAGTTTCATTGACTTCCGACAGGTGGCAGCGCTGTACGGAGCTGTTAAAATGGCGTCTGTAATGGATGTGCGTTGCAAACAATGGGCAGTGATCGAGTTTCTTTTGGCGGAAAACCAGGGCATCTCAGATATTCATAGACACTTGCAGAATGTCTACGGTGATCTCGCAGTGGACAAAAGCATGGTGAGTCATTGGGCAAAGCGTGTGTCATCATCGCCGCAAGGTCAAGCAAGACTGTTTGATCTCCCGCGTGCGGGCAGCGTGCACAGCTGTGACTCCTGCAATGGCGGAGCGTGCAAACACACTCGTTCGAGATGATCGACGGATCACCATCAAACAACTCAGTGCTCAACTTGACATCTCTGTTGGTAGTGCTGTCACAATTGTTCACAA